>NC_048299.1:164751286-164796329 GCF_013100865.1 Trachemys scripta elegans
AAAGCAAACACCACCTTTGCACTCAACCTATTCAAAAAGCTGAGTGAAAATGCCAATACACAGAACTTATTCTTTTCTCCTTTGAGTATCTCCTCTGCTTTGTCCATGGTTTTTTTGGGTGCAAAAGGTAACACTGCAGCCCAGATGGCAAAGGTATGTCTGGATAAATTTGAATGACTTAACACAACTTTGCTGTAGACGCTGAATCACAGATCTCTATTGTATGTTCTGTACCTATGGGAAAACTCCCATTATCATCCAGGTATGCCTGAGAGTAGAATTTTGGTGGCACCATACAGCTGAGGTGCCTTGAAAAAGAGAGAGCTGTCTAGCTGCCTCAAGAGTTAGAAAAGAACTTCTTCAATTACATTCTCTGGGATTAATATCAGATTATACTAGTCACCTAAATATGTGTTAATAACATAGCCAGGAGCATTTTCTTAAAATCAGGCCCCCTTTAAGGTGTCAAGTTGGCCAACCAAAAAAATCACTAGTCGCTTTTGAAAATGTAGGCCTAGTTCATTAAACTCTTAATGCCAACTCCTGTTCCAGTGAGCACTCAGAACCTCTAGAGAGAAAGAGGGCCTAGGGAAGAAGTATGGAGCCCTGAGGTCCCACTGAAAGGTCAAGCAAAGACCTAAGAGGAGACCCAGGAGACAGAGTCACAAATGCGAAGGGAGAACAAGATTTAGAAAAGGAGAGTGATCAATAGTGGCAAAATTGGCAGGAGTCAGGGAAGATGAGGATGGAGTTGTGGCCCTGAGATCTGTCTGCAAAGGACGACTTCTGTGTTGCAGTTACATATCCGTTTAGGTTCTCTTAGCTTGTGGGTTTTTAGTGTAGTCTGCTTGGTTTCCTGGGGTGAGAATTACAAATTTCAAAACTAGATTTATAGCTGTCCACTTAGAGCCTTGTATAATATTTGGCTTAGGGGAGGAGAAGAGTTGTCTAAACTTGCAGCTTCAACAATAAAATAGGGTGGAGTTGAAACCAATTCCTTATAATCTGTAAGGACTTTTAGAATTGGGATGTATATGTCTTTTGTTTAGAATGGTTAACTACCATACTAGCAAATGTTGCTAAAAATTACATGTACTAGTGGGTGCGAACATTCTCTTGTTGTGTGTCAGTAAAATCTCTTGCTCAAAATATCAACCAGTACAACAGCTCTGCAATTGTTATGGAATTCATATTATGGCATTTTTAGCAGTTATTACTTGGAAGCAAACCCAACATTTGGGAGGTAGTGTTTTTGTAAAAATTCAATCTTTTTAGTGTCACTTTAACTCAAACCGAGGATGAATTTTAAGCTTTGATACTAGGGTTATTTATTTAAACTACAATGTTTATTTAAACATTGAGACAAATTCTGCTGCTGCATTGGTGTAAAACTGGAGTACCTATTAGATTTCAATGGAATTGTATCAGATTTACACCTATGTAAATGAAAGCAAAGTTTGGCTTGATCTTGATTTTCAAAATGTTGATCTACGAGATGTGACATCAGTGAATTTAGCCCAGAGACTTACCAGGGGTCTCCCGCAGAGTTATCTCCGACTGCATTTGGTTGAATTGGGCCTGTTGGTTTCTATGAGGACAGTGCCTTCGATAAGCTGCCAGTCTCCCCTGTTGTCTGTTTGGCCTTTTGGGAAACCTCTGGAGTCTTGGGCTATTTTTCTCACTTTGGGCATTTGCCTGCCCACATGCATTGAAGCACTGTAGAGCTAACGTTTTCCCTTAGAAAGGGCTTTTTAGGGTGTCTTACTTCACTACAGTGTTTCATACTAGAAAAGCCATTCTTGATCTCTATTAAATAAATCTTGCTCATATTAAAGCAAAGACTAATGTACTGGAGCACTAGGTCATTCCATAACATTTCTTCTTTTCACTAACGTTTAAGCTGAAATAAGAACCAGATCTGTTCCTGAATATATTCCCAGGAGAACCTATGCTAACTATTGTACTATCAGGTGCTTCATCTTAGTGAAGAAGAAGAAAAAGAATGGGAAATGGAACAATGCAAACATGCGATGATGCAACAAAAATCCATTATGGAAGGCAAAATGGAGACCCTGTTGCAAAGGCAGCACCATCCTATGGGTGTGCTTGAATTGAAGGCATAGTTCCAAAACATTGCTGGAAGCTTTGGGGAAAGGGATACCGTCAACATAAATCATACCTTTTTGTCTGAATATATATATATTTTTTTAACCGCTTAGTGTTGCAAGTAACAGTTAAGATGAGGGGAAAATTAGGGATATTTCCCCCAGTTTGTATACTTATGCATTTGACAGCACTTTGTGTTTCTTCAAGAGAGACATTTTCCCTGTTTGTCAGGCTCTTTCGCACAATGAAACAAATTAAAAGAAAGTAACGATAAACCTACAAAAATCGACATGGGGAGATAGAGAACTATAGGACCGGAAGCTACTTTAAATTCATGTTTTGAAACTGAGTAGATTTCAAGTTGATGGTTTTCCTTTAAACTCTCCAGAACTGTTCATTTTATGTGCCCTAAAGCTAGAATGGAGTGAGGGGTCTCTTCAAAACAGTTATGTTTATTTCCATGGTAAAATGTTTTATCATGAAATTTCCCTCTTCTAACCAGCACAATGAGCTCCAAATGTGTTGTGTAATGGGAAATCCTTTTTCTTTTAGGGCTGCCTTGGGTGTTCAGGCTGCAACTTTCATCTCTAAGCTGCTGAAGGGCATTGTACTAACCTGTCCGAAAGCACGTTTCAGCACATGTGGGTCATGCTGAGTGTATTCCTGTCTCTTTCTATAGGTGCTTTCTTTGGACAAAACTGAGGAGATTCATGATGGATACCAGTCACTTATTTCTGAGATTAACAAACCAGGCACTAATTATGTGCTTAGGATTGCCAACCGGCTCTATGGGGAAAAGACGTTTAAATTTCTTACAGTAAGTCAAACATTCAGTTTGTTTTTGTGTTATAACAATTTGCTACGTTTCCATTTCTGAGTGCAAATAAAGGTGTTGGCTTTAATCTACAGGCACTATGTAGTTCAGAATCTGACTAACCAAAGCCAGTCTCCTTGTAAAATCCATTCATTTGCTCAGCTGATTGTACAACAGTCCCTAGCTCTGAACGCTAGAGAACTGGAGCGGAGTGCTGTCAATGGAAGATCCATCAAACCCCAACTCTTCAGCATTCCATTAATCACTCAGGCATTTTTGGCCGGGAGCTAAGATTTTAAGTATTTCTTTCAGATGCTTGGCTAGGATGGCAGGGATAGGGAGGGAAATGGGCATCGTTGTGTGATGTTTTTAGGGGTTCCCCCCCTTAAATTGGACAATGCATTCAAAGGACACAGCAAGGGGCACATAATTTTTTTTTTTTAAATCAGACAGAAGAGCGATTAGAAATTCTCCAAAGACTTAGCTGAGAGTAACAGATACTATTGTGTACAGTTTCCTTTTAAAATGTATCCAAAAAGCATACCACTGATTTTCACCTTACTCTTTCTGATACCCTTCCTTCATCTCCAAAAATTAAGAGGTAGCTGAAAGTCTCTCGAGTTCTAGACGCTAAAAAACAAACTTACATTTTCAGTATGGCAATCAACCTTACCCTCCCCAATCTACAGTAATTTTATTACTAAAAGGGATTGCCAGCATAAATTGGCTCAGATCAAGAGCTCCTCTTCTCAATTAAAGTTAACCACTCTGATTAAATGTTTAAACTTGGCATCTTTGGCATTTTGTCCACAAAATACAAGATTCCAAAATACAAACTGGAGATACAGCATGATTTTGATCTAACCACATAATTACTGACCTATTGATATTTGCACAGCAGGCCTTTTATAAGGCTGAAGAGCAGGTTGTTATGGTCCACATATACTATAGAAAAAAGATATAGAAATAACCCCCTTGAGATTTCACTTCTGAACTAGATCATGTTTGGGTTACTCTGGGAGGGTTACAAAAAACTTTATCTAGAGACCAATTTACTAAGCCTTGTACTCTCAAACCGAAGCAAATTGATTGCATCACTTTCACCATGCAGTCTTGTTGATCTGTCAGTAAGCCAGCTACTTGGACTAAGAACGTAATAAATAAAAAATAAAATGCTCAGCTTGAAAAGAAGTGACGACAAGTTGGTGTTAAGACTGACTCTGAAGGGGTGGAGGAAGAAGAGGTAGATTCTACGACTGAGTCTTCTACAACTGCACGCCAGAAAAATATATTGTTAAGACATCCTCCTTTTGTTTGTCCTAGACATTTATAGACTCCTGCCAGAAATTCTACCATGCAGAGCTAGAACAACTTGACTTCTCTAGAGCTGCAGAAGATTCCAGAAAACATATAAATGCCTGGGTAGAAGAAAAAACTGAAGGTGAGTAGCTTGCAGAGTTCCACAGTGTTTTTCTAAACAGCCAAAGTCTGCTTAAAAAGCATATGGCCATAGGAAAGATAGAATAAGGGAGGGAGGGGAAAAACAGAACTGAATCCTTCAGATTAAAATGTAGTTCTTGACTTGTGCAGCAGGTAGAGGATACTGTTGTTAATAACACAACTAGGTAAATGGGTGTGTATCAGCTAAAAACTATTCTTCCTTAATGTGTCCTAAAGGTAAAATCCAGAATCTGTTGGCTCAGGGTGTTATTGATTCAATGGCCAGACTAGTCTTGGTGAATGCCGTCTACTTCAAAGGCAACTGGGCGACCCAATTCAACAAAGATCGCACAGTGGAAAGGCAATTTAAAATTAACAAGGTATGAAGTAGGAAAATGACACTAACTTTGTACTGCTTTTCACCCAGAGAAAACAAGAAATGCTTTTAATCAGGATTGCCCTAAGTACACTTTACCTCAACCCTCTATTCTATCCAATCCCATCCCCTCAACACAACCCCTTTGGTTAGTTGTAAACATATTTGAAACTACATTTTCAATTAAATACATTAACTTAGATGTATCCCTTGTTTCCCTTGTTTCCTTCTTTTGCTTTCTGCTGCACCTCTCACTGTATCTTTTCAGTGTTGGAGGGAGGTAGCCTTGAACATAAAATTTTAACATGGAAGGGAAGAACGTGGATAAACGAGTGTTGGACTCCATAAATTGGGACCTGTAAATTGTTCAGTGGTTAGAGAACTTGGAAGTCATTTAACCTCCCTGTCCTCTAACATGCTGCAGTTTTGTGTGCAGAACTACCATAGAATTATTGAGCTATCCCTCCCCCCCCCCCCCAGGTTACTTACAGAAACTGGTTCCCTCTGCTTCAGTTTTTATCCAGTGATAAAATTGGAACATGAATAATACTCAAGTACCTCATGTCTTGTAAGGTTGGATTTGTAAAATATGTGGCGATGGCTAATTCTCCTCACATCAGTGTAAATCAGGAGTAACTCCACTGCAGTCACTGGAGCTAAAACAACTATACTTAGACTGTAAGGTCGTCAGAGCAGGGTTGGTCTTCTTGCTAGCACAGTGTGGTCCTGGTCCATGACTGGGATTCCAAGGGGTACAATCAGTGGTGAGCTGGAGCCGGTTTGCGCGAACCAGTTGTTAAATTTAGAAGCCGTTTCAGAGCCGGTTGTTAAAGGGGTGGGCAAACTCCGGCCCACCTGAGCTCCAGGCGGGGGAGGCTCCCCCGCCTTCCCCCCTCTCGCAGAGCCTGGCGCCAGCACTGTGGACCACTCCTGGGCAGCTCTGCAGCTCCTGCCGCTTTGAGTGGCATGGTAAGGGGGTGGGGCTGCAAGCTCCAGCAGGCTGTGCGGCATTAATACACGCTGCCCTGAGCAGCACGGTAAGGGGGCCGGGCCAGGGCTGGGAGGAGGGGTTGGATAAGGGGCAGGGAGCGATTGGAGGGGGCAGAGGTTCTGGGGGGGGCAGTCGGGATGGAGAACGGGGGGGCGGGGGTTGGATAGGCGTGGAAGTTCCAGGGGTCTGTCGGTGTGGTGGTGGATGGGATTGGGGCAGTCAGGGGACAGGGAGAGGGGTGAGTTAGGTAGGGAGTGGAGCCCCGGGGGGCAGTTAGGGTGGGGGGTCTCGGGCTTGTACTCTCGGGCGGCGCTTAATAACCGGTTCCCTACTGGGTCAGCGGCGGCACTTAGGCAGCGGGTTGTTCACTCGCTCCAGGTCTTCGGCGGCACTCCAGGAGCAAATGAAGGATGTGCTGCCGAAGATCCAGTAGGGAACCGGTTATTAACATTCTGGCAGCTAATCACTGGGTACAATAGTATAAAAAAGAAGTGAGAAGAATTGGGTCCTTATTGTCTACAGGCAGAAGGGAACGTGTGCATTCAGATGCTTTTACACATGGAACGCTTCAGTTTACAGCAGGCTTTGAACAAAACAACATCACTTTTGCTTTAAAATGGATTCCACCATTAAATTGATATACAAATTAGATCAGGTTCCTTTTTTTAGCTACTCACATCAGTGTGCAAATCTCCTCATCTTAAAGTGCATCCACTCTACCGCAAGGCATAATACAGTCTGATTGTGGAGATAGGTCAACCCTTCTTCTTGGAGAAGCTCATCCATCCTCATGAGGCTGTCTACAAATAGCACAAACAGGGACTGGTAAGGTGACTCTGAAGAGCTCAGTCCATTTGCATACCAAGAAACTGAATGAAATATGAACCACCCTGTGTGACTTGTACCATCCCTTCCTGGATGGTGAAAGATATTCAGGAGTGCTTGGAAGCCCTATTATCTCTGAACATCATCTTTTAGAGAGAGAATTTTATCGACCAGCCTAACACATGTTGTCAGGCCAGCACTCCAGAAGCCATGAGTGGAAACCACAGACTTTACTAATTACTGCTTGGGGTTCTAACTTCCTTCCCATTTGTGGATAATGTAATGAAAATGCAAGTGGATAAACCTACTGACCATCTGTATAGTGGTCCTCCCCAAATCTGGGCTTCGGATCTTGATAGGTAACAGACTGTACAAGTAGTGGTGATGGATGACCTGCTCTTGTCCATGGATAAGAGACATACATTCACACTCTTAAATCTCTCTGAAGCATTTGATAGAATGCTATTGCCCTGCCTTAGACCTACTGGGTAGCTGGTGCCAATCTTTCATACCAGGCCATTCCCAGAAAGAGCCCTAACTTGTGGAAGTTGCTTTGTTTTCCCTTTTCTTTGGGGGTGGGCAGGAAATCAGTATTATGCTGACTTGCCATTGAATACAAGGTCGTATTAAGGTTTTGACCCTAATCTTCAAAGCTGTCTATGAAACTGGCCTTAGCTACCTGAGGACTGCATTTTCTTCACAACAGGGAATTCAAAGGAATTCATTAGGAGCGACAGAACTGTCAGTCACAAAAACTCGAGTGGAAGAGGGCAGATGACCCACAGCTATGGAATTCACTTTATAAGGCATAGGAATGCCCACAAATCTCAGTGCTTCCAGAACAAACTGTAAAAATCACTCTTATCTTCAGCCTGCTTATGCTGATTAGTCATAAAGAACTGTCAGAAATGGAGTTCAGTTAAGCATGCAGAAATCCAGATGCTACCTGAGCTTTTCGGTTCCTCTATGGTATCAACCATGAACACTCCCAACAGCCTTTCCAGCACACTAATATCCACTCTCTTTTTCTACTAATAGCCACTCTATTTAATCTACTCACAGGATCACGATTTGTTTTTGCTGCCTGCTCCTTTCTTAAGACCCGGCAAGATCCTTAAGAAAATCTGGCTTTGTGCCCCTGTCCACTCAACCTTTCCTTTTCTTTATTAACAGGCAATAGCAATGCTGGCCATATTTGTCATTTAGCATTCAGAGGTTTGAAATCTCCTGCCTACTAACCTTTTAGATTGAAGCTTTGGAAAAGTTGGATTAATGGCCTTAAAGTTTCAGGCTAATTCTTATTTTCTCATCTTGTTACTCATCTTGAATGATAAGAAAATAATGAAAAAGCCTCACTAGCTTGTGCTCCATAAGAAAAATGGTAGGAGATAGGTAGGATTTCAAAATGGTCATTTCAAACCATTAGTGGCTTTATAATTTTAGGATTTAATTATTTTAATAGCATCACTAAAATATTTGACATTTCTTTTGAGATTATATTCCAGGGACCAGTAGCCTAAAAATAATAAAATATTTAAGCTGAAGATGTTCCCTGTCCATTTGAAGCAAAGATTAAAATATGTCGGTAAATTAACAGGCTTGAATCCAGGTATGAAACTCCTTAGGCACAGAGGTCCAGTGTTTTAACAATTTTGTTGATAGGAAGCTACACACTAAGCAACTAATATACATGTGTTTTTCTCAGAATAAATCTCAAAGGACTGGGCATTACAAATGGGAAAAGCCTGATAGAATTTTGGTTCATTCCCTGTCACCCCCAAAGGGCAGTGGTAGGACCCTTCCCTACAATATGTTCTAGTGCTATGTCCAGCCTAGTTTCAGATTTCCCATGTGATTTGAATCCCAGTTCTTCTGGTTTAGTACCAATATGCTGGCTCTGTAGTACTTGTTGACATTGAGATATATATATATATATAATATATATATAATGTGTGTGTGTGTGTGTGTTGTGTTTTTTTTGTTTGTTTTTGTTTTTTTTTAAAGAATGAGACCAAACCAGTGCAGATGATGTTCAAGAAAGCTAAATTTAACATGAGCTACATAGTAGACTTTCAGACCAAAATCCTTGACCTCCCTTATGTTGATAATGAGACTAGTATGATCATCCTGCTTCCTGATAAAATCCAAGATAATTCCACTGGCCTGGAACAGGTAAGCCATTTGTACTGAATAAAAAACTCAAATCCTGCCAGAGAAGAGCATTTGACTAAATCTCAATTAGATCTGTGAATTCAAGTCCCAAGCTCTGAACTCACCAGTATTAGCACAGGGTGGGAGAGCTGAGGAGGCGTTACATCTGTCCCCAAGAGATGGGAATACCATGTGTCACTGTCAAGTAAGCCCAGCTCTCTCTGATGTCTAGAGAAATGTTAAGTTGTGAAAGGAGAGACTTCTTGACCAGAGGAGGGGTCACCGGGGATTGGGATGAAGCCAGAACATAGTGACAGATTGAAGACTATCCTGGAGAGCTCCATTCAAGAGCTACTGATTTCCTTTCTGTGCTATATTGTTACTGGGCTGGCAAGGGACAGCGAAATAGTAATGCCTCTCCCACAGTAGCCACCTCTGCAAAGTACACTTCATTACTAATGACAACATGCAATAGCATTAACTTGTCACTATGAAAGATGGGCTTGTGACGGTATTTGCATATTGCACAGTGGGACTCCGATCCTAATTAGAGGGCCTTTTGACTGTACTGATATAAGAATGTATCTGAACGCCATTTATTGTTTTAGTCTTCTGACTACAGCAGTAGCATTCACTCCAGATCAGGGGAGCGTGCTAATCCCTACTGTGTAAACACACACAGTGGGCATTGTTTCATTAGTATAAATTCCTGGCTTTTCTTCCTCTTTAATTTTGACCTTTTTTCTTTTAGCTGGAAAGAGAACTTACCTATGAGAAATTTATAGAGTGGATAAATCCAGAAATGATGGACTATAGTGAAGTGGAGGTGTGTTTACCCAGATTTAAGTTGGAGCAAGCTTATGATCTGAAGCCTGTTCTGAAGAGCATGGGAATGGCTGATGCATTTGACGGAAACAAGGTGGATTTATCTGGAATGTCAGCCGGCAATGACCTAGTTCTGTCGGAGGTTGTTCACAAGTCCTTTGTGGAGGTAAATGAAGAAGGCACGGAGGCAGCAGCTGCTACTGCAGCAGTGATCACTATGCGATGTGCACTGATTGTACCACGGTTCACTGCTGACCATCCTTTCCTCTTCTTTATCCGGCACAACAAAACTGGCAACATTCTGTTCTATGGCAGATTTTGTTCCCCCTAAAAAGAAAAAATGCAGCTATTAACACAGTAAAGTTATTTCCATTTTACTATCTTGGGATTTTTTTTTTTTCACTCTAAGCAACAAGCTTTGTATAGATGCTGTACATTACATGGTGCAACCCTAAACACCCTTCTCTCTTGTGCCTGAAACAGCTTTTTGTAGTCCTCTATTCAAATTTAAGCAACAGTCTTTTTTTAAATAACAGGATCATTTAATATCTTGTCCAATTGGTAAGACTTAAAATGGCATTTGCCATAGTTCACTGTAAAGCACCCCTTGTATCCTGTATACCTTAATAAATGCAGGGTTCCTTAACTTGAGTCCATCTTTAGCCATAACTACTTGCTTAATGCATCTCTCCATCTCTGTACATATTCCCCTAGAAATTTGGTTCTCATACTTGGGGTTTCTTAGCAGCAAGTGGTAAGATCTCGTGGGGAGAGGAAAACGAAAGAAGACTGACTTCTGACTGACCTCCAAATGCTTTTTGCAAATTTCCCTTCTCCCTGTCTCATTTTCCAGACTGGTTCCTTCCATGTCTAGCTGTGCAGCCATCTAACAGATTTTTATGAATGATGCTAACACAACAGGAATTGGGGAATAATTGAGCAAGTACTTATTCAAGACAAGGAATGAAGTCAACTCCACTGAAGTCAGTGGTAAAACTTCTTATTGACTTCAGTGGGGTCAGAATTTCACTCTGCATGTGTCTTATCACTAGTTAACCCGGGTTATACTAATATTTTTAGCACTTGTGAAATAGGACAGACCTTTCTATCTATAGCAAAGATTAGTATAAAAAGCTTCCAGTACACATACAGAAACTTAAATGCGAGAGCTCTCATATTTGTATCCTAATGTAACAAACCATGAAGGCAATATGTAACTCAGCAGTTTGTATATCTTTTTTGCTTAGATTGATAATGCTATAAACTGTCTAGCCATAGTGGCTTTATCCAGTGATTTTGGTATTGCTGTTTCTGCTCCTTGAACCAACAGTAAAGGAACTGATGTGAAGTCCTGTGTGGTCAAGTTTTGTTTGGTTTTAATTGTGTAGTTCTTCAGCTGTAGTGTGATTGAAACAAACATTGTGTGAATTTTGCCATCGATAACTAGCAGGGACAGGCTCTGCCATTCTAAGACTGCACTAGCAGGGCTCCCACCTCCAATGAAGTCCAGTATTTATTGCCTCCTTTATAATACTTGGCTGCCAAGAACATACATAAATAGAGGCAATAGGGTGGTTAACTTGGAACATAGAATTTAGTGTTCTGAGTGTTGCAGCTAACTCAGTTTCAGTGTCCAATTAGGTTTGCCAACAGCACCTCATAACCTGGCAGAGTGAAGTCTGAGTAGGTAAGGAATGAGTGTCAATGAAAACCTCGTTGTTGAAAATAACCTTTCACTGTATTATAAATTGCAACAAGATACCAGTCCTGGATTGTATTCACAATCATTGCCCCTACAGGCACTGGAACAGAGTCCAGCATTATCCACAAAACTGTAAGGAAGTAGAAACACGGACATGACTTTAAAGGAGGTGAAAAGGAACAGTCCCTGTGGGCAGAGCTAGGGCATTCTAAGCTGCCCTGGGAGCTGACAGTGGACATGCACCACAGCAGTTCCTTAACTATGGTGAAATTGAGGAAAACCCTCCTACCAGCTGAGGCAGTTCACTATTAAAACATTTCATTGTATGTGTTTCAGTAGTGCCTATAGCTCCAACCATTACTGGGGCCTATTGTGTTTGTACAAATGTCTAATACAGGGAGACAAAATAGTCAAAACAGAAGGGGGAAGTAAAGGGACTCGTCTAAAGTCACAGCAGGTCACTGGCAGAGCTGGGAGTAGCACCAACATTTCCTAACTTCCAGTCCAGTGCCCTGTATCTTAGATCCACGCTGCATCATTGTCATCACGGAGCCAAAAATCATTGGTGGCCGGAACACCACAACTAACTTCAGATGAGTTGCTTGTGCTTCCATCAGCAATGATTTTTGGCCCATAATTCTTTCACTTGACAGGAAAGAAATGGGAGACTCTTTCTTTCAGTTAGCGTCATTTATACTATTGCCTGCAACTTGTGTATTTTTGTTTTTAAATTGTCATCCATTACTCAAATGCAGTAGAAATTCTGTGCTAAAAAATTAACGTTAGCTCAGAATTTAAGTTGCTCCATATGACTAAATTAAACAGAGGGCTAATGCTGCTTTACTTCCATAGTTTTGGGATTTTAAAATCCCAGAGTCACATGCTTCAGTGTCAGGTTCTGAGACAGTGAAAAGAGAAAATAAAAGCAAAGGCTGTTTGCAGTGGTGTCCTGACCAAATCCCAACGTAGGTTAAGGCATTCTGCAACCTACATTAACCAGTTTTTCAGTCTGTTCTAAACTAACGCTCCTATGCAATACTGAAAATCTGCTTCAGTTCAGAGGTGACTGCATTTCTGTGGTAGGTAAAGTAATGCCATAGACTTGCTAATTGTATCTTTTACGATACTTAACTTCATCTCAGTCTTTGGTGCATTCTAGGTGTTCCCCATATTAAGTAAGGGAAAGTTTAGGGAATACTGAGGTAATCTTTTATAAAAGATAAAGCTGACAAATTTAAGGGGGACCACTGCCTAGGAATCACTTAATCCATCACTGAAACATACCCACCTCTGAGGTAGAATGCTGCAGCTATTAACAGCACATGATTTACCACACACATCTTAACTGCAGAGCAAAAGAGTTAGCTACATTACAGGCTCAATTAATATTTATGAAGTTCTCTGACACCTCCTAGATGAAAGGCAAAGTTGTCCAGTATAGGGAAACAAAATGCTCAAGACAGAAAGTGTGGGAGGGGGGAGTAAAGTGACTTGTTCAAAGTCACATCCGGTCACTGGCAGAGCTGGGAATACCACCCAGGTCTCTTGACTCCCAGTGCCTTATATCCTAGACACACAGTGTCTCATTGTCACCACCGAGCTAATCATAGGTAGCATAAGCAGGACCACTACAACTGACCTCAGAAGAGTTGCTCATGCTTCCCTCAGTAATGACTTTTGGCCTATAATTCTTTCACATTTAAGAAGTTGCTCCATGTAACTAACTTCAGCAGCAACAGCACTCTTTGTTTTACTTCCATAGTTTTAGGATTTTAAAATCCTAGAGTCAGATGCTTCAGTGTTAAGTTCTTAGGCAGTGAAAATAAGAACAAGGGCTGTTTACAATCGTGTCCTGACCAAATCCCAATTTAGGATAAGGTATTCTGCAACCTAACAGCCCCCTACGTTAACCCGTTCTTCAGTCTCTGGTATAAACTAGTGCTGGTATGCAATACTGAAAATCTGTTCCAGCTCAGGTGACTGCATTTCTCTGGTAGGTGAAGTGATGCCATAGACTTGCCAATTGTGCCTTCATTGTACCTTTAAGATAACCAACTTCACCTCAGTCTTTCTAGGTGTTCCCCATAGTAAGTGAGGGAAAGATTAGGAAATATCAAGGTAATCTTTTATAAAAGACAAAACTGACAAGTTTAAGGGGGACTACTGCCTAGCAATCACTTAATCCATCACTGAAGTATACCCATCTCTGGGATAGAATGCTGCAGCTATTAACAGCACATCATTCACCACACACAGCTTAAGACAGGAACAAAAGAATAAGCTACATAACAGGCTCAATATTTACAAAATTCTGTGACACCTCTTGAATGAAAGGGAAAGCTGGCAGTGAGATTTCTCCCCCACCCCCAAAAGAATATCAATCTCATCTCTTAAAGCAGAAAGTCCTACAAACTTGTTTAGTTCTACAGATTTGTTTGAGGTCACACTGTGAAATATTGTTGCCAATAGGTTGGTCTGAAGCTTACATGAAGTTTTGGCATTTTTTAGACTTCTATAAGAACATTTCTCCATAGGGGTCAAGGAGCTGTATATTGCAGAGTTTGGGCCTTTTGCGAGAATTTCCTCTCTCTGGTAAGTAAAGGAAATATTGTCCTCTTTAGGTAATAATATTTGGAGAGATTTATCCATCATTTGTGTCTTTTAAATCAAAAACTACACTATTAACACACTGTACTGAACTGACACTACTGCAAGCTGTAGCATTTGTTTTGGACCAGTAGTTAAGTTATGAGAGTGAGGTCTGCACTCATGATTACCATTTATACTGTGACAACACTCAATGGTTCCAAGCAGAATGGGAGCCCCAGTGGTAGGCACTGTACAACCTCAAGAAAAAAAAAAGTCTTAAGATCTGTGCAGGGAGGGGAAATGGGCTATGCTGTGCAAGCACAGTGATTGGCTGGTAAGCACGCATCTTATTAATTCCGTGGGGGCATTTTTTTGTTTTTAATGTAAACTGTCCTTGGTTAGTCTTCCGTATAACCATAGTTAAGTGCTTAAAAAAAGAGCCTCCTCAGCTGGTGGTTTAGTTACCTTTCTAAGGACAGCTGTCCTATATCCAACAAATAAGCTGGGCTGCTTCACTACTTGCCTTCTGCTTTCCTACTTTGGGCTGACTAAAATATTACTGCAGCCAATCAGAAGAACCCTTCAACAACTGTGCTGACTACACAGTCCCTGGAGCTCATCTCACCAACTGGAAGAGAAGGGAAGACTTCCCATCTGGCTGTTCAGCAAACACGCAGCTATTGTCTCCAATTCCATTATTCTAACTACTTTAAAAATTGGAGGTTGTGATTGCAACAGAGAGGGGAAGGGTGCTCTTGTCATCTTCATGTCAAACGTGGGATATTACCTAATAAATGGTCACCTGAACATCAGTGGTGTCTCTCCTGTAAGTCTAGATCATGAAGGCCTAGATAACATTTGTTGTTGCTTTAGCAGTGTATTTCCTTTACCTGATGATGTCATGGCCAGCAGTACCCAGTGTGATTCTGTGCACTCAGAGAGGCAAAGGCAGCACTGCAGCTGAAAAAAGGCAAGTAGCTCCAGGGGCCCAGTACTTTCTGCCTTTCAGTCATGTAGCCCCATGAATTTGTCCAATGTCGTAACTACCAGATAAACAAACTAAATTAACTTGAACAATGTTTACTATAGTATAACGATGGATACAGTCTTACCACTGAGCAAAAAAGAGAAAAATTAACAATAGTAGACTGAGTTACTGGACCTCATATCACGTCATAGTAGAGAAAAGCAACATAAAGAAAAGGCAGTGGTTGAAAAGGTGTTTCTGGGGGAGACAGCCTGCTCCCTCACCAGAGGCAGAAAAAATTGTCCACACCTTTGAAGAGTGGATAATACCAACAGTCTAGATCTGTGCACCTTTTTCCAGCCTGCATACTGCTTTCTGCAGAGTTCATAAAAACCCACAAGCAAGGGCTCCTCTCTCTGCCTTTTCAGAGGAAAACAAAAGCTTGGCATATCGGGATAAGGGGCTGAGAGATCTTTTCTGCAAACCTTGTCAGTCTCATTCATCTGAGGAAGGTAATAAACCTCCGACTGATAGAAGCTGGGAGGGGAAGGCAGCAGCAGATTTCCCCAAAATTGCCCTGTTCTGTACACTCTCCCCTGAAGCTCTGGTACTCACCACTGGCAAGAGACAAGATATTGGGATCAATGGACCATTGGGTGGACCCAGCGTGGTTGTTCTCATGCACATTCATCCCTTTTGAAACTCTTTTTAGGGAAATTTTAAAGTCCTTCCCTGTGATGAAAGATTTTGTAATTTGTTTTAAGGGGATATTTCAGTCTGTCCTCATTGTATTATCATTGTTTCACATCTAAAGGTGTTGCCAAACCCCTTGTGGGGGAATTATTTAAAGCTACTGTAGTAAATATATGGGGCTGGAAGTCAGATCTGAGACATATAGACCTTGGGAAAATTACTTAACTGGTTTCTGACCCCATTCACCTATTTGTAAATAATCTGTGTGTTACAAAGTTGGTTTACTTATTTGTAAAGCATTTTGAAATCCTTGGAAGGAGCTATAACAACACAAAGTAGTACTGTAACAACCAATTTCAGCCTTTTCTAAACCCAACTGGAGAGAGAGGAAACTGTGGTCACAGTACAGCAATTTTTTGGTCTGGAAACTGTTCAGTCTTCAATAAAGACATTGAGCCAAATTTTGCTCAGTTACACAGTGTAAATACAAACTAGTGGAGTAGCTCTGTATTTACAGTGCAAGGCTGAGAACAAAATTCAAGACACACACTGCAGTTAGATACTACAGAGAAAATCGCAGTTTTTACCTGGAGCCTTGATTGCACTTATTTTATTTTTCAGTTTGTAACCAGGGAGAAACTGAGTGATGCAAACACCCATTGTGCTCTCGAGCTGTTTAGAAAAGTTGAATGAAACCAACCCAACAGGAAATATCTTCTTCTCACCGATCAGTATTTCTGACCAGCCCCAGCTAGTTCATCCCCTCCTCCATTCCCCACCTTTCCTTCATCCTCCCCTCCCGATCCATTCCCCGCACCCCTGCTGCCTCAATCCCTCCTGCAGAGGTGGCCCCTCCCCCTGCAGTCACAGCGCACCCAGCTGGTGTGGGGCTGGCGGCCCCGGTCCTCCCCCGAGTAGCGTCTGTACGTTTCCCTCCCCTAAGGCTTGTCTCTGGCCCAGCCCAGCCCACACACACGCTCCCCGCCCCTGGCCTGGCTAAGCTCGCAGGGCTGAGGCACCAGTTCACGTGTCTCTCCTACTGCCTGGAACCAGTGAATCCCCAGCCGGCTGCAGGGTAAGAAACAGCAGCGGTGAATTTGTCCCAGTCCGAGAGCAGGGGAGGGGGTCGGGGCCGGGGGACGCTCATTGGCTCCAAGAAATGGGGCTAAGGGGAGGATGCTGCGTCATGTGCTGGAGACAGAGCAGGAGTCTGCAATCTGCCCCCCTCCAGCGTATTACAAATGTGTAGCTTGGGCTGGTCCCGAGCGCCTCGACCTGTTCTTCCTCCCCCCTCACTGCATGCCCAGAGGGGACACGGAGGCAGCCCTGCAGGAGAGAAGAGCCCACAGTACCGGCAGAGCCTCTCCCACCCGCCCCCAGGGAGAAGAAGTTGCTTTGCAATAGCCTGTCCACGACACGTTCTCAGCAGCCTGCCAGGGAAAGCCCTGGATGCAGCTGCTCCTCCCTCCTTAGTTATGATTTGCCTCCTCGATTTTCACTCGCGGGCAGAAGCAAAACCGCTGCAAGTCAGGTTTAAATGACGTAAGAGTGTCAACACTTAAAGCGGCACCAGTTAAACAACACAACTTCAGTGTGTGGACAAACCCCCTAAGGCCAGAGAGACTGTCTGTGCTGTCGCAAATACCTAATGGCGGGGGCAGTGGCGTGATTGTGCGTTTCACTTTTGATTTCAAAACTCCAGCTCTCATGTACACATTTGGTTCCATTCTCGGGCTCTGAGCCTGCAAAGATTTAGGCACATGCTAAACATGATACACACTGAGTAGTCCCAGTAAATTCGATGAGTTCTCACAGTGCATGAAGTTAAGCAGATGTGTAAGTCTTTGGAGGACTGGGACCTTAATTTGGTGTGGTCTGCTCAACAGAAACAGGTCTCAGATGAGATGGAGATTTAAGTACCTTTCACCAGCTACTATACTGGATGCCTTAGTGTATTACAATTAATAAATCCACTGGTGGGAAAACGAGGTCACCCACCAGTTGTCTTGACTGTCTGGTTTGTGAA
Organism: Trachemys scripta elegans; assembly: GCF_013100865.1. Taxonomy (NCBI): domain Eukaryota; kingdom Metazoa; phylum Chordata; order Testudines; family Emydidae; genus Trachemys; species Trachemys scripta. The sequence continues at coordinate 164,768,792 of NC_048299.1, forward strand.
TTTGGAGTAAGAGGACTATAGTGTCCATTCTTGCAAGCTCCTTAACCTTTGTTTGTTCCAAATTTAGAAATAAGAGGCTACTGAAGGTTATTATATAACATCTGTAAGGTTGGTGTAACCAGAATGTTTGCGGTAAGCAATCTACTAGCTGTTATATCTATTTATGTGAATTTGTTAATGTGTGAGGAAGGTAAATTGAAATTAATATTCCTGAGTTCCATATGGTACAAATGCTCTTTTATTAGTTTCACCTTTGCTTTGCATAACACAGGGCATTTCGTTTTTGAAAAATCACTACCTGGAGCCTTGATTGCACTTATTTTATTTTTCAGCTTGTAACCATGGAGAAACTGAGTAATGCAAACACCCATTTTGCTCTCGATCTGTTTAGAAAGTTGAATGAAACCAACCCAACAGGAAATATCTTCTTCTCACCAGTCAGTATTTCTGCTGCACTGGCCATGGTCCTTTTAGGGGCTAAAGGTAACACAGAGACACAGCTGTTGAAGGTCAGTGAAAATTTCTCTCTTGTTTAGATTTTTAATGTTATAGAAAATAAGTTTTAAGAGAAAAAATATAAGAATTCATTAACCCTTCCTATTGTTTCCCACTTAATTTAGTCACTAATTAATTTGATCAAAACCTCTGGAACCAAATTATTTTTTAATTTGTTTTCATGCCTTTTGATGCTAAGATCAGGGCTGCCCCAGGCCCCCAGTTTGAAAGGGCCCACAAACTGAGTGGTGTTGCAACCGAGTATGCCAGGTCACAATGCCTGGAGAGGGGAGCAAGGCCTAGTCTCACAGGACAGGAGTCATCGCTGTGGGGTGAGTGCAGGGTGGGCTCACTCTCCACTCTCCCCAGTCCCTGATAATTTTTTTTTGGAAGGGCGGAGAGTCTCTGTTTCAGATTTTGCCCAAAGCCCCTGTGCGACTCTGGCAAAGAGATCTGTGATTTTTGTAATACATAATGTTATGCATATTGCTGCCATGTTAAAAAACAAAAACTCAACCCACCTCCCCCTCCTTAAATATAAAGTGTCATAACTATGATAATGCATGATGACAACGTCTTTGCATGAGATCATGAATTTTGTAAAAATACGGGATTGTTATCTTCCACAAGACACTCAAAACAGATGTGAATCTTATTTCAATCCAATCACAGTTAATGTTGTTTACAGTGTTGTTGTAGCCATGTTGGTCCCAAGAGATTAGAAAGACAAGGTAGGTGAGATAATATCTTTTATTGGACCAACTTGTATTGACAAGAGAGACAAGCTTTCGAGCTATACAGAGCTCTCCTTAAGGTCTCAGAAAGGTACTCAGCATGTGACAGATAAATACAAGCTGGAACAGATTGTTTAGCATAAGTAGTTAACACATCTTTCAAGGGACCATTCAAGGTGAAGTGGCTCGTTAATACCCCTGGAGACATAGGACAAAAAAAAAGGGGTGGGGGATTAGTGGCATATTGTTGTAATAAACCATAAATCCTGACCTCTCAGTCCCCATCTTCAAACGAAACCTGCACAACGCCTTCCAAAGACAAGCCTGGGAGCTTAAATTCATAACTTTGCCAGACACCAAAAATCATGATCTTAATAAAGACACTGGATTTATGGTTTATTACAACAATCTGCAACCCACTAGCCCCCCCCTTTTATTCTATGACTGCAGGGGTATTAACAGAACGCTTCACCTTGAAAGGCTCCTTAGAATATGTGGGGGGAAAACGAGGAGTCCTTGTGGCACTTTAGAGACTAACAAATTTATTTTGGCATAAGCTTTCGTGGGCTAGAACCCACTTCATCAGATGCATGAAGTGAAAAATACAGGAGCAGGTATAAATACATGAAAGGATGGGGATTGCTTTACCAAGTGTAAGGTCAGTCTAACAAGATAAATCAATTAACAGCAGGATACCAAGGGAGGAAAAATAACTTTTGAAGTGGTAAGAGAGTGACCCATTACAGACAGGTGACAAGAAAGTGTGAGTAACAGTAGGGAGAAATTAGTATTGCGGAAATTAAGTGTAGGTTTTGTAATGACCCAAACTCTCCCAGTCTTTATTCAGGCTTAATCAGATAGTATCCAGTTTGCAAATTAACTCCAGTTCTACAGCTTCACCTTGGAGTCTGTTTTTGAAGTTTTTTTGTTGAAGAATTGCCACTTTTAGGTCTGTTATTGAGTTACCACAGAGATTGAAGTGTTCTACTGGTTTTTGAATGTTATGATTCCCGATGTCAGTTTTGTGTCCATTTATTCTTTTGCATAGAGACTGTCCGGTTTGGCCAATGTACATGGCAAAGGGGCATTGCTGGCACATGATGGCATATATCACATTGGTAGATGTGCAGGTGAAGGAGCCCCGGATGGTGTGGCTGACGTGGTTAGGTCCTATGATAGTGTCCCTTGAATAGATATGTGGACAGAGTTGGCACTGGGGTTTGTAGCAGGGTTTGGTTCCTGGGTTGGTGTTTTTGTTGTGTGGTGTGTAGTTGCTGGTGAGTATTTGCTTCAGGTTGGGAGTCTGTCTGTAAGCGAGGACTGGCTGTCTCCCAAGGTCTGTGAGAGTGAGGGATTATCCTTCGGGAACAGGTTGTAGATCCTTGATGATGCGTTGGAGAGGTTTTAGTTGGGGGCTGTAGGTGACGGCTAGTGGCATTCTGTTACTTTCTTTGTTGGGTCTGTCTTGTAGTAGGGGACTTCTCGGTACCCTTCTGGCTCTGTCAATCTGTTTCTTCACTTCACCAGGTGGGTATTGCAGTTTTAAGAATGATAAAAATTCTGTAGGTGTTTGTTTCTGTCTGAGGGATCAGAGCAAATGCGGTTGTATCTTAGAGCTTGGCTGTAGACAATGGATCGTGTGATGTGGTCTGGATGAAAGCTGGAGGCATGTTGGTAAGTATAGTGGTTAGTAGGTTTCTGGTATAGGGTGGTGTTTATGTGACCATCGCTTATTAGCACTGTAGTATCTAGGAAGTGGACCTCTTGTGTGGGCTGGTCCAGGCTGAGGTTGATGGTAGGGTGGAAATCGTTGAAATCTTGGTGGAATTCCTCAAGGGCCTCCTTCCTATGGGTCCAGATGATGAAGATGTCATCAATGTGGCGTAAGGGGACGAGAGCTGAGGAAGTATCAGGGGGTAGCCGTGTTAGTCTGTATCTGAGGAAGTGCTATTCTAAGTCAGCCATAAAAATGTTGGCATACTGAGGGGCCATGCGGGTACCCATAGCAGTCCCGCTGACTTAAGGTATAAATTGTCCCCAAATCTGAAATAGTTGTGGGTGAGGACAAAGTCACAAAGTTCAGCCACCAGGTTTGCCGTGATGGTATCAGGGATGCTATTCCTGATGGCTTGTAGTCCATCTTTCTGTGGAATGTTGGTGTAGAGGGCTTCTACATCCATAGTGGCTAGGATGGTAAACTTCCTGTTTAATCTTGTATTTGGCTGTGACACTGATTACACAGAGCTCTTCAGGTCTGGGAAAGGTATCTCAAAAGCTTCTCTCTTTCACCAACAGAAGTTGGTCCAATGAAAGATATTCTCACCCACCTTCTCATTCAGAGTCAAGTCATTATCAGTCTCCTATCAAAGATGATCTGAATGAGATCAGCCACAATAGTAAGATTCAGCACATCTGCAGACTAATATTTTCAAAAATAGGTGCCTAATGTTCTAAATAAGGCCCCAATTGGAAATTATTTCCCTTTCAGCACACCATTTAAGTGCTTAAGTTTTGAAGGCTTTAAGCACATGCTTAACTTTAAACACTTACTGTATTTTGTGTTTTCACTGTATTTGCTATATTTTGCGCCTGATGACCCTGATCTAGAGCCCATAGAAGTCAATGGAAAGATTCCCTTTGAGTTCAATGGGCTTTAATCAGGCACTTCCACATAACTTTACATTAGCCACATTTTTTAATAACAAAAGATTTGGTGTTCAATTTTGTTTTATTGCTGTGGCTGGCCCCAATTCTACTGAAATCAATGGGAGTACTCAGCAGGGATTAAAACTATTGAATCTAAGCAAGGGTTGAAGAACTGAGCTCTTTGTGTTCAGCCTTTACCAAATTCAGCCACTAAACAAGCTGCAAACTGCATTAACTAGTGCTGTGAAGATTTCCTGTAGGTTAAATTCTGGTTTTAGAGATGGGAGATTTCAAAATTAGTATTTATTCATTTTAAATTACAAAAAACAATTCTGGATGGCAGCATTGGTACTAATTTCATGTGGGATTTATTGCTTAAGAGGGATTCAGTTATTCACGGTTTTCTTGGAATGGCACATGCAGTTGTAAAAGAGTATGTTTGAATTTACTCTGCTGGGGGTAACAATATATTTGTATAAGAATATTGTCTCCTTTGTATTGTTGGCTTTAGGAGGGGCTCGTTTATGTTATATTATGTTAGGCAGCACTGAGTTATCCATTAGAACAATAAAACTATTTCATCACCACCTGTCAGACCTGAACTTTGTACAGAAACTAACTCCCGTTCTATCATCAAAATTAAACTAACAGCCCAACCCAGATTGAACCTATTCAGAGCAGAAATAGCATGAAAAGGGGCTAAAAAAACCACACTCAGACAAGTTTCAACATGCTAATCTACAATACTCTTATGTTCTAATTCAAAGTACTGTCTAATATTTGTGAAAATACATTAACCATCATCAGGGAGGTGCAGAGAAACTTGTGGGAAAGGTTGTAGCTACCAAAGACTTTAACTTGCATGTGGATATTTGTTTCTGTGGGTCATGGACCCATTTCATAGTGCATTAATACTGCATCTTTTCACCTATACAAAGCAGATTGAAACTTCCCAGGACACCTAGGCCTGATGCAAAGCCCACTGAAGTCAATAGGAATCTTTCCATAGAGTTCAATGGACTTTGGATCAGGTCCCTAGACCATGTCCTACACGTGGTCTCTGGTTTAGTTTAGCTTTGTCCAAATAGTTCTATGTGCATTGAAGGTCCTTGGTTCGCTCTCATCGGCTCATCTAGATTCAGGTAGATCTCTCCATAATGCATATATCCGGTTGAATAACTTGTCTCTGAGAATCACTCAGAGAGAAAATATGCCTTTAAAGAGACACTACGGTAACATATTTAATTTTTAAATTATCAGCCATCAATAATATGTGGCAGCATTTATATTATCATCTATTAAAAATAAAAGAAAATCACACTAAATCAGATCAAGCTCACCTTACTCACATGTTCAAATAAGGTCTGGGAGAATAGATAGGGCTTGCAGTATGCTCTGAGGAAGCAAAACCAAAAGGAGAAGTGAATTTGAGAACTGAAGGTCCCTATATTGGTAGCACCTTGCATACAGATTTAATATCTGGGGACTAATATCAGTGTCCCAACAGATCTCTATGGCTGGATGGTGCATAGGGGGAGAGCTGCCAAACATTATAATTTAAAATAAACAGCTTGAATTGTGCCCAAACTAGTACACCATGCAAGTGATGGAGCACAGGTGATGCATTTGTGTTGCCAGTAAGTCAACACTAGATTTTGTACTAGCTGAAGTTTTCAAATAGCTTACAATCAATCAGAAGGCAAACACTGTTTGTTTGTTTTCCTCCTGACTCCAAGGGCCTGATCCTTCAAACACTTACTACCAAGTATTCTGTATTAATTGTTAATTTCTTTTAATCCAGACCCTTCATTTTGATGTTGTTGAAGAACTTCATTCAAGATTTCAGACCCTAACCTCTGACATAAACAGAAGTGGAGCTTCCTATCTGTTGAAGCTTGCCAATCGGCTTTATGGAGAGAAGACCTACAATTTTTTAGCAGTAAGTTCATGCAGAAGCTCATGTTACAGAATTCCTGTAGAATTTTTCAAAACTCAATCATCAGTTACTTCCCATTTCTGTTAGGGCCTGGTCCTGCCCCTCTTGAAGTCAGTGGCAAAACTCCCACTGGAACAGGATTTAGATAAAACCTTAATACAATTTGGAATTAATTTAGTAAACTGCATAACTGCCATGTTATTGATTGATTCCAAGCAGAATAACTTTATTTGTATATTTATGAGGTAAAAAATGTGAGGTCATTTGAAGGACCCACAAGACAAACCATTTTTGGTTACAAATTTAGCACCCTGTTTTGGGAAGTAGCAGTCTGATATCCATTTGTGCCTTTGGCTCTCAAACTGATAAATCTGTAAATATGCGGGGGAGGAGAGGGAGATTTTTAAGGGCACAAATGGCAGTTAGGTGCCTAACTGCCATTGATTTTCAATGGGGCTTGTGCTGCTATGTCACTGAAGTGTTTTTGAAAATCCCACCCGCTAGTTATATCAGTGGTACACCACCTGATGTACTTTAAAACCAACTTACCTTCCATAGGTGAAATTCACCCCATACAGAGAGTCTACATGAGGTCTGATGGCCACTTATGTCCCACTTTGAATCTCAGTGGGAGTTCAGTAGTGCTTAGGCTTGTATGGGCCTGTTGCACGGGGATGAACGTCACCCAATTTAAAAAGTCTAACACTGAAACATCAGTAATAAGCAATCAGTTCATATTCATGCATGATGGGAGCATTGAAATATTAGTGTTGTTCACCTGTATCTGTCAGAAACAAAAATAATAAAATGCAAGATCAGTTCCCCCAACCCTTGAGATAGACAGATTCTTTAGCTGACCTAAGTTAGTGTTGTTTCACTAGGCTCTAAATAGGCTTGGCAGAATTTTATTTTTATTATTTTATAATTTTGGCAGATAATATTTTTAAGCATTTTATCCTTTATATTTATCTATTTAAATTTCTAGTTGTGGGAAATTATGGGGGGGGGGGGTCTAACAATTGGCAGGTCAGACAGTAATGATTTAATGACAATAGAGATTCAAAAAGTTGAGCTATAGAACAGTTAAAACACAAATTGTCAACATCATATGTCAAAATATACAAATCAAAGATCCTTAAATCAAACTCTGGCAAGCAGCATTTTTCTTACCGTGCCTCTCTGTAAATTTCAATCATTATTGCTGGAAATGTCTTTTCATCAGTTTGCATATGTAGGATGAAATAAATGTTTACCAACATGTACTGAAAAATGTCTAATCCTTCCAAACATAGCTGTAAAGATATTATCTATGTGCAATGAAAGCTATTCCTTCTGACTATGTATTCTAGGACTTCTTGACTAAGACTCAGAAACTATATGGAGCTGATTTAGCTACGGTTGATTTTCTACTTGCTCCAGATGAAGCAAGGAAACAAATTAACCAGTGGGTAGCAGAGCAGACTGAAGGTAAAAGATTTTGGTTAGTTAAATAAAGGGCATCTTTTTGTGGCTACTCAATAGGGATATGTCCTCATTTTCTGCTGCCATTAGAATTGTTCAGTCTTGTTATGGGATATCCAATCACATGGCTGGTAAAACCAGAAAATGTATGAGCATAGTGTTTATGGCAGCTAGATAATTAAAAAGGTATGTGCATTTTCGTACATTAAGGCCAACAATTGCCAAAATAGTTGCCTAAGTTTAGGCATCTGGTTTTGAAAATATTGGTCTTATTATAGATTTCTAAATCATGTAGTCCTAAATTTTGGGTGCCCAGTGGCAGGTACCCTAAAGAAGCCCTGTTGCTAATAGCATATGCTCACCACATTCTGAAAATCAGGCCCCTTTAGGTTGTCTTGAGTTGAGCACCCAAAAATTGAAGCATTTCTGAAAATTGAGACTGTAAGGGTTTACACTTTTGTGACGTTATTATATATGGACTATTATTATGATATGCATCATAATGTAGTACAGTACAAGAGAATGGTGCTTAAATATACTATATTTGTATTGGGGGGAAAATCAGAAATCTTTTCTTGAATTAAGACAGTGGATTTTTTTAAATGTAAATATGTATAGTGTAAAATAACGTTGTAATGATTTTTTATTTCTTTTAAGGTAAAATTCCCAACCTGTTGTCTGAGGGCTCAGTTAATAATATGACCAAACTAGTGTTGGTGAATGCTATTTATTTCAAAGGAAATTGGGCTGAGAAATTTAAAGAAGCAGATACGAAACAAATGCAATTTCGGTTAAATAAGGTAATATGGATGCACGCTGTTATCTTTTTGCTTGTAGAATATCTATAAAGGGATGCTCTCAGGTAATTTAGGCCCCAAATTAAAGTTTTTATATTTTTTTTATAAATTACAACCCAAATATGAATAGAAACATTTTCACATTCTTTTTTATTTATTTATTTATTCGAACAGTTTTTTGTCTGGAAATAAACCAGGGGTCTCAAACTGGGGGTCGTAACCCTTGAGGGGGTCACAAAGTCATTACATGGGGGATCACGAGCTGTCAGCCTCCATCTCCAACCCCGCTTTGCCTCCAGCATTTATAATAGTGTTAAATACAAAAAAAGTGCTTTTAATTTATAAGGGGAGGTTGCATTCAGAGGTTTGCTATGTGAAAGGAGTCACCAATATGAAAATTTGAGAAACACTGACATACACATTTTCCTGAAGTCAGTGGGCTAGATTCTGTGTTTCACTGCTCATCCATTTTCTGCAGGAATGGAAGAGTGGAGGAAAATATGGCATGTAGGTACATTGGCCCCTCCAATAGTCTGTCTGTTTTCCCCAAATACAATTTAGCATAGCTTTAAATTATGCTTTTAATGCCTCCCTGGAAGCAGTTATGCTAGCTGAGCATAACTGAATCACCCTGTACTTTGGCCAAGGCTTCTTTCCTTGTCATATATGCCCCTTATGCCAGGGACTGTGGGAGGAACCATGCTAGGGTTGCTAATTTTGCTTGGACATGTTCCTGAAGGTTTCCTCACATGACATAATCTTTCATTAAAGATGAATTCCTGTAGATTCCAGGACAGTCCTGGAGGGTTGGCAACCATAGACCATGCGGAGAAATCTATTAGTTCTACAGTGCCTGGGAATAGCTTTTACACTGGGGATATTTCTCACATGCCATCGATATAGTTTGTGGCCCCTCTTGCTATTGGAGGACCATAGAGGAGCTACAATTGAATGAAGAATCTGGGCTAGTTTCTACAGTGGAAGGAGGAAGCATTATGCTAGGCAAGAGAAACCAAAAGCAAAAGTGAACATAATAATACTTAGCATTTACATAGCACCGGGTCTTCAAAGAATTGTTAATAAATCAAGCATTAGTGAATCTGACCTGTGAGTATTTTCATTGCCATGTGGGAAGAGAGAGTAAACCATACAGTGAAAAGGAATATAGATTTTAAAAGTCAATTTTAATCTAAGGTATTGTTAATAACATAGGTAAGGAAATCTGATTTTTAACTTTAATTTATAAAATTTTCTTTATTTTTTGTAAACCATTCAGAATGAAAAAAAGACAGTGCAAATGATGTATCAGAAAGAGAACTATCCTTTTGGGTACATCTCTGAACTGAAATGTCGTGTGCTAGAGCTTCCCTATGATGGAAAAGAACTTAGCATGATCATCCTGTTACCTGATGACATTGACGATAACTCCACTGGACTCCAGCAGGTGATTTATACAAACCAGTCTCAGTTTCTGCTTGGATGGCATTTCACAATTTTCCTGTAATATAGAACCTTGTTTTCAGTCTGCCCCTCACCCCTTCAGAAGCCCACTAATTGTAACCTTTGACATTATGCCTTCACCAGTTCAGCCTACTAATAGAACAGTAAAGAATTAATAACAAAAGGGGAAAATCCTGCTGTTTCCAGTTATCACCATCCTCTGATAGTTCTTAAGTACTTTATCATTGTTATTTATTTTAGACGTGTAGTAGGAGTTTTACTGATCAAATAAAATTATATTGGGCCAATTTCCAGGGTGCGGTGCATCTGGTTTGTGTGTCACTGTTGGAGGAATCTGGCCGTGGAGCCTGTCTAACTATCCACAAGAGTGTCAGTTCTGAGTAGGGGGATCTTCTCAAGTTGGGTGGGTGTAGTGAATGCTATGCTAGTCCTCTCCCTGCTGGTGGCATGGGGCGGGAGGGAGGAGGGTTGCCTGAAGTAGGGCAGAAGTTTCCTTACACTCTGCTGATGGTCAGTTCAGTCCCTTAGAAATCCATTGGCAGCCAGTGTTACTTACAGCAGCCTTCACTTTGTCAAAGTGCTGCAGAAACTTTAACCAATTAATTAATCCTCAGAACTGAGCCACAAGGTAGTTGACAAAGTGAAATAAAAATAGGTTACTGATAATAGTTAACCTGTATTTTCCTTTAAATGGTGCAGTTTATCTTTTAACTGCTTTGGATGTCGTATTTTCTGTGCTTTCAAACAGTGAAGCTGATGATCTTTACTGAAGTGTCAAGAAGGCAGCTCCCTTGTTGATTGTTAATTATTTTCATTATGAGTTTTAGTGACTTACACTTCCAAGTAGCTAGATGAAGTGATAGGATTTTTTTTTAAGTCACTAGTACAGTATTTCTTTAACTCCTTTGCACAGAGCAGCAAAAAGTAATACTCTGATTTTAAAGTTGGATGCTTTGGGTCAGATTCTGATCTTGGTTACTGAGGTGTAAATTTGCAGTAACTCCATTGAATGTAATAGAATTACTGTGGGTTTATACAGGGGTAGCAAAGATCAGAATCTGGCCTTTTATATCCATATTTACTTTACTTTGTATACATGTATCATTATAGACCGTGTTTTCAATATTGCATTTTAAATGTTTTTGGAAGAGAAATACTTTTACACTGGTGGTATTTCAGACTCTCTACAAAGTTTAATGATCTCTGTGCTTGTAATTCCAGCTAGAGAAGCAAATCACCTTAGAAAAGCTCCAGGAATGGACACAGCCACAAAATATGCATCCCATTGATGTTCATGTGCATCTGCCTAAATTTAAGCTGGAAGACAGCTATGACCTTAAATCAGATTTAGCAGGTCTGGGCCTGCAGGATATATTTGACAGTGGCAAGGCTGACTTGTCTGGAATGTCAGGCGCACGAGACCTCTTTCTATCTAAAATTGTACACAAGTCTTTCATAGAAGTGAATGAAGAAGGCACAGAAGCTGCAGCTGCCACTGCTGGCATTGCTATGTTCTGCATGCTTATGGAAGAGGATTTCAACGCTGATCACCCTTTCCTTTTCTTCATCCGTCACAACCCTACACAAAGCATACTTTTCTTTGGCAGGTATGCTTCTCCATAAAAGAGAAGACAGAGCTACAGCTGAGGACCTGATCCTATTTCCACTTAAACCAGTGGGAACCTGTAATTAAGTTCTTACAAATTTTCATTGCAATTCTCCATGTCACAATAAAATGACTACTCAGAAATTAATACCTAAGATCCTTCCTGGGCTTCTTTGCCAATTCCTTAGCACTGATATCTGTTTGTGTACAGTAAAATCTGTCTTATGCAATGACTTGCAGGGCTGACAAAGTCTGGTTGCTCAACACGGTTGACCTTTTAATAAAGGTGGACCAGAATTGAACGTAGTACTTTTGGGGATTCTTTGAGACGGTTACTTGAGTCAGAAAATTCCCTAATGTATGAATGCCCTCTTGTGTGGGTTTTGCCATATTATTGTGAACTGGCAGTGACTTCCCTTTGGTGTAATTCCCCTCTCTGCTGACTTTGATCAAGTAATTCAATGTGCTTCCTCAGCAGGATAAGTTTGCAAGGCTTTTCGTTTCTTAGGGCTTGGCTACACTTGCAAGTTAGAGCGCATTAAAGCAGCCCTAGGTGTCCTAACTCACAACCCGTCCACACTGACAAGGCACTTAGAGTGCCTGGACTCTGCAGCTGGAGCGCTCCTGAGTAGTCCACCTCCACGAGAAGCATAATGCTTGCTCCGCCTCGGCTGAAACGCCCCAGTGTCAGTGTGAACATGGTGTTGCATTACTGTGCTCTGATCGGCCTCCAGAAACATCCCATATTCCCCTTAAGTCAAGTGGCCGCTCTTGTCATTGTTTTGGAATCGGCTATAGGAATGCGGATATGCCCTTTCAAAGCTCTGTTTCTGACAACCAGCTGCTTATCTGCTCTGGGACAAAGCAAGCCATTACTGTGGAATACTGCTGTTGTGAGTGTGTGTGAGAGAGAGGTGGGGAGGAGTGGGGTCTGCTGCTGTCTGAACTTACAACTTACAAGACAGCATGTTGACATGCTCTCAGCCCCCAAAAACCCACTCTCTCTCTCCCCACATACACACAACACACTGCCTGTCACACTCCACCCCCACCATTTGAAAGCACGTTGCAGCCACCTGCCTGCTGGGATAACTATCACAATGCACTGCTATCTCTGGCGTTGCAAGAGCTGCTAATGTGGCCACAGCAGTGTGCTCTAATCTGACAGTGTGGACACACTGCACCACTTTCCCTACTGCGCTCTCCAAGGGCTGGTTTAACTCTCAGTGCTCTACATCTGCAAATGTAGCCATAGACTTAGAGTCTTCTTTTAGAGGCCTTTGAACAAAATGCTGTTTGGCACCAGAAGGCACTGAACAGCCGAGTGGGCCTTATGTCTTGGGATAAAAGGTCAATTAGCATGTGTCTAGAGAGACTTTCTATTCTTACAGAAAGCATTAAGCTGTTTAAACACGTACAACCTTTACAATCACAGTTTCAGAACTCTAGTATGATACTGCTTCTGAATGAGGAGGTGGAAATGGGACAGGCCATTTCTTAATGGTTTTTTAAGAAACCTTAACACTTCTGTACGTTTTAAAGAAAAATTTTAAAATGGTTTCATCGGTTTAAAATGTATGGAGATTTTGAGAGGTCTTGAAAGATTTTTCAGATCGTTGAATCTAACTTTCTAAAAGGCATGCAATCTTGGCCTAAAACTATAATATCAACACAGGAAAGATTCCTGCTTTCCAGGGAACTGCTCTGTAGCTGTTCCAAATATCTTAAGTATAATTTATATATATTAATGCTACAGTGAGCTCTGGCCCACGTGGCTGGCTGGCTGCCTACTGCCTCTTTACAAACTGATTTTTGCACCAAATAACAGTTTGACTTCTAGGAACTGGTGTACTTATGTACTCGTAATATCCTGCTGTTGCTTCCTGTTAGTACTAGTAGCCTGTATAATTTTATGTATATCCTGTGCAGTTATTTCTATGCATTAACAGTATAACCTCAGATATATTCTGTGAGTCTAATTCTGTATTCCTTTGTGAACCTCACTATAATTTTGCCTTGGAAGTACAAATAAACGGTTGTATTTTTTTTAAAACTGTTTGTCCACAGCAGGCAATTTTATGCACAAAATGTGGCATTTGACAGCACAAAAACAACTGTATACCTAAGTGATAACACCAAACTAAGCAAATGGGTTGGTGAGTGTGGTCTGCTATAGAAGTTCTCCTTTTGCATTTTCAGAATAGCTGGTGGCTACTGAGCAACAGCCTGTTGCAATGGGAGAGGGAGAGCGGAGAACTGGAGATTAAACCTGGGAAGGGGAGGGCAGAAGTGTTGAGAGAACCAGGAGCCGCTGCACTACCTGTGGGCTATTATTTGGAATGATGCCTGGAACTGAAGGAGTGATTGGTGGGCAGAACACAGATGCTAGGAGCTGAACCGACTCATTCTGTGGGTCAGGGAATTACGATGTGGGTGTTCAGGAAACTGGCACTTCCTTAAATAATTTTTGAACTTCCTTTGGAAGTTGATAAGACTAACTGTCAGTGTAACAGACTGCAGCTAATACTTTTGAGAACTTAAAAGCAAGGTGGGGAGAAAAACTAACTGTTTACATTATGTTCCTTAACAGTGTGGTCTCAGCATTAGTAAAAAATAAGGTTGAATCTGTTACTAACGTCTTGGTTTCAAAGGCTCTGGTTTGTTTGAACTAGATCAGAGGAGGATCTGCTAGAATCTTTGTATATAGAGAGGTCCAAATATGTGGGGCTATGGAAGGCCACATTGGACAGTGAGGATCTGTAAACACAGTGCCCTATCCCTGAAGATTTAGAAACTCTGATATACTGAGTTTTTTTTTTTTTTGAGGAATAATGTAAGTCTGCAAAATGCCTCATATAGAATTATTTGCAGTTGTACTAGGCTCATTGGTTTCCCTTCTCAAAATGATAATAATTCTGGGCCTGATTGTTCAGCCTTTAAAAGTCAAACATCTGTTGATAACAAGTGGGGCTTTTGCCCAAGTAATGATTAGGTCCTGTTTCGTTGCACGCTCTTTCCCTTACTGCAGGCTTAGGCCTGGTCTACACTTGAAAATTATACCGTATAACTATGTCTGTTAGGAGTGTGATTATTTCTCTGATATTGGTATATCTCTACAAGCCCTAGTGTGGATGTCATTATACCAATAAAGGTGACTTATATTAGTAAAGTTATCACCTTCCTGTGTGGGGAGAAGCTATACCCATAAAAAGCCCTTTTACACTGATATAATGGCATTGCTTTAATTATACTGGTTAAAGCAATACAACTTTTTAGTGTAGAAAAGACCATAAAACAGTTTGAAAAATGTAGCCCTGAATGTAGAAACAAATTACTTGTCATGTTACATTGTTCAAACTTGCCATGTCTTTGGACTGTTATATAGGGATTTAGGGAATGGAAAATCTCTTAGTAAATCCTTCCTTTGGCTTTGGTTGTTTGATGATTGTGAGATACAAATATGTCTACTTGCTCCAGCAACATGATATGCAGAGTCCAAATGGTTGTAATATAAAATCTGATAAAAGTAAAACCATCTACTTCTTGAACTATAGGTAAGTATATTGACATAATACACTTGTCCCTGAATCTCCTTGCCGAGTTTTGTGGTTCCACGATCACATTTTCCTATTTTTTTTAAGATGGTCTCCCCTGTTCTCATGTCAGAAATTTACACAAAGAAGGAAAACTGATTATACAGGGGAATGGTGAAAGTTACTATACCCACAGGCAAGATATATAAAAATGGTGCTTAAAGTCAGGCTAAATCCTTATTAAGGTGTCTAGATAAGTGACCTAATTTTTAAAACTTAAGCAAACACCACCTCCAATTTAAGACAATAGGAGATTCTAGGAGTGTGGGATTTTTGAAAATCAATTCACTCATTTGGGGTCTTAATCAGGCACCATGGGTGAAATTGGAGCCCCACTGAAATCAATGACAAAACTCCCATTGACTTCACTGAAGCCAGCATTTCATCCTAGAGGCCTGAAATGTGGAACCCTGGGTCTAACTTCAGGCACACATCTTGGCCAAAGCACAGTCACACACACAAAACCTACAAAATATATATTTTTCTCTTTTTAAAAAAACTCTCATTTATACTAGTCCTATGTGTTATTGGAAAATAATCAGACAAGTGTACTTGTTTCCCTTTAAAGGATTGGTAAATGTTTGAAAATTAGCTTTTCCGTTCAGCCCCTGGTCATAGGGGCGGTACAATATAGGAAGCCACAAGAAAATTTTCTCTAGGAAAGGGTAGAGGATTTCTAAAGGATACCATTTTGCTTCATGTTGGTGTCTCCTGACCAGAAAATACCATGCGTCACAAAATGCAGAACATAATGTATGCTGATTTTGGAATGATGAATAAGTTGGACTTAGTCTTGCTGCTTGCGTGGCCTCTTTATGACAACTCTTCTTTTAACTGTGTCAACATACATGCCTATGAGATACCAGAGGAATGTTGACATTTGGTCATTGTCTGATCTGTACACTCTGAACAGCCCTTTCTGCAAACTAAGCAGTGCATTCTGCATAAGGACTTCTGATATCTTCAGGTTAAAGTCTTCTGAAATTAGAAATGTGCTAAATTGGGTTGGTTAAAGTTCTAAATCATAGAAGATTTAATATTAAACTACATACTCTGTTAAGCATTTGATATCATTTGCATATGAGCAATTATATGGTCAACTGCATCATGCGGGCTGGCCAGGTTATGAAAATACCTTGGAAAGAGACATTTGACCAGATTGTGCTTTCAGTTACACTGGTATAAATCCAGAGCAACTCAGTTAAAACCACTTGATTTGGGATTTACTGTGGTGTAATTGACATCAGAATCTGGCTCTTGGACTCTATGTCTTACCATAGTTAAACGCTAGCTAGCTCTGGCACACTATTTGGAGCTTCCCAAATAGTTGTATGGGTTTACATATATATATATATTCCTACGCATACATGTAAAAATTGTTCCACACTTGTCACATTATGGTAGGGGGTGTGGGTGTGGAATAAAAGGCCTACTTTCTTTCATGTTAGGTGGGAATGCCCAGAGACACATGAGTTTGAGGATAAAGTATTTACAGATCTGAATTCCACTGTCTGCTACTCAGTTCACATGTCTGTTAGGAAAGAGAGATTGAACAAATCCAGAGATCATCAGAACACAAAGCTAATGCTCTTTCTGCATACTTAAAGTTGGCCAGAAAATCTAGCATTTTCAAATGAATAGCAGTAAGTCCACCCCACTTGGATGGATCTACCCAGCTAGATTTTATTTTTACATATAAACAAGAACTTTCAACAAATGAGAGAATCTCCTTAACAGATGAAATGATACGGTCCATTGGCTAATTGAGGATTAACTCCCTTTCGGAAAATAGCACAAGGAAATTGGGGGTGGAGGGGGAGAAATTTGACAACTATTTATTACAGAATTTCCTGACAACCCCCCCCTCCCATGTTTTAACAAGTTGGTTCTCTCATCTGGTAGTGCAGAACCGGGCAAATAATGGAAAGAAAATCCATTAGCTAATTTATTAGAACGATGATGATGATGGGCGATCACTCGTTACCGAGCATAATCATTTTCCATGAGACTTATGGGTCCTCAGGTGGCTAAAAAGGCCAATCCTTGAACCAGAAATTCTATTACAATTAAGGCAGATGTTTTCAGGCTCAGTAGGAGGTTGTTGACCATGACTGGAGACCAGTCTCTCCCTCTTCCTGCACCTCTTGTCCTCTTCGGCTTGTCGGCGAACAAGTTCAAAATGCAGGGGACCATCACGTAGGACTTCACTCCATTTTAAGTGATCCTGGGCAAGTGTCTCCCAAGTATCAATGTCAATATTACATTTTTTTAGGTTGTCCTTCAGCAAGTCCTTATAACGCTTCCGTTGTCCACTCACGGTACGCTACCCTTCTTTCAGCTGAGAGAACAGGACCTGTTTTGGGAGGTGATGGTTTGGCATCCGGACAACATGACCAGTCCAGCAGAATTGCTGATGGATGATCATTGCCTCAATACTGGTGATCTTTGCCTCTTCCAGAACACTAATATTGGTGCGCCTGTTTTCCCATTTGATCTTATGAAGGCAGTGTTGATGGCACTGGCACTGGTCAGGCGATGTTGAATTTCTGCATCAATGTCTGCCTCGGATGAAAGATGACTTCCAAGGTAGAGGAAATGATCGACCTTCTCCAGTGCCACTCCATTGATTTTGATAGATGGGGCATGTAATACATCATTTGGAGAGGGCTGATAGAGCACTTTAGTCTTCTTGATATTAAGAGTGAAACCAAGATGCGTAAGCATTGGCAAACACATTCAAAATAGTTTGAAGATCTTTCTCAGAGTGGGCAAAGATTGCGTTGTCATCAGCATACTGAAGTTCCACAATAGATGTTGTAGAGATCTTACTCTTGGCTTTCAGCCTGCTAAGCCTGAACAGCTTTCCATCCATTCTGTAAATGATTTCAATACCAGCTGTAAATTTCCCAGCAATTAGGTAAGGAATGACAGCAATAAAAAGCACAAACATGGTTGGAGCGATGATACAGCTCTGTTTAATTCATTTGTACTTTGAAAGGTTCGTTCTGGGAGCCTGTGCTGCTCAGAAGAGTCACTTTCATGTTATCATGAAGCAATTTTAGGACATTCATGTATTTATCAGAACATCCAATCTTAGAAAGTACAGTCCAGAGGGCACGGTGACTTACTGAATCAAAGGCTTTAGTTAAATCAATAAAAGCCATGTACAGTGGTCCGTTTTGCTCCTGACACTTTTCTTGCAGCTGCCATGCTGTGAAGATCATATCCGCAGTTCAACGACATGGTCAGAAACCACTCTGTGACTCTGGTAAAAATTTCTTCTGACAGGGGTAGAAGGCGGGTTGCAAGGATCCACACCAGAACTTTGCCTGCAATGGCTAGGAGGGAGATATAACTTCCACAATCCACTTTATCCCCTTTCTTGAAGAGGGTGACAATCAGGGCATCCCTCATTTCACTGGGTACCTCCTCCTTTATCCAGATTTTAAGGATAAGCAGGTAAAGCTGCCGAATCAGCTCTGGTCCACCGTTTTTAAAGATTTCAGCGGGGATTCCATCTAGACCTGCTGCCTTGTTGTTCTTCATCTGCTTGGTGGAATTGTGTACCTCATACAAATTGGGAGTGTCTCCGAGCTCATCCCTAAATGTCGTTGAGGGATTTGTTCAAGGACTTCATCTGCAACCATAGAATTATGTTAAGGAGATCTCACTGGAAAGAACATTTTGAAGAATTGATGGCTTCATTGTCCTGCAGAAGTGTGGTTCCGTCCTTAGAGTGAAGAGGATTCATACCATGACAAATTGGCCCATAAACAGCTTTGGTGGCACTGAAGAAACCACATGTATTGAGGATGTTCGCGAGATGTTGGATTTCTTGTGCTTGCTTAGTCCACCATTTGTTCTTAAATTCTCTGGTTTTACATTGTACTTCCGTCCTCACCTTGGCATGGGCTTCTCTCTTCATATTACAATTTATGTCATTCTGCCAAGCACAAAATGCCATTCTCTTCTCATTGATGAGTTGCTCAATTTCAGCATCATTCTCGTCAAACGAGTCCTGATGTTTTCTGGTTTGGTAGCCTATGGTATCCTCACAGGCATTGATGATTACTGCTTTCAACTGGCTCCAATGTTCCTCAATTTCTTCCAGAAACTCTGATGGGAGCTTTTCTTTTAAGACTGCTTGGAAGTGGTCCCGCTTAATAGGGTCCTTCAAATCTTGAACCTTCAGCTTGCGCCTGACCTGCTTCTTTTGCATTTGGGAGCGATCTTAATTTTCATTGTGGATCAAATAAGGCGACGATCTGTCCAACAGTCATCAGAACTTGTCATTGCTCTTGTGAGAAGTACGTCATTACGAACTATGATGTAGTCGAGGAGATGCCAGTGCTTTGACTGTGGGTGTCTCCATGGTGTTTTTAACTTTTTCTTTTGTCGGAAAAGAGTGTTCGTAATAATAAGTTCACGTTCAACACACTTGGTCAGGAGCCGAATGGTAAAATGGTTTCCAACTGAGAATAAAAATCTTCCTTTACATTCTCATTGGCATCCAGTGTTGGTGCATAGGCGCTCACAATAGTTGCCTGTTGATTTTTGGTGAGCCTCAATCGGAGTGTCATAAACCGCTCATTGATTCCAACTGGTACCTCAGAGAGGCACCTTAGCAGCTTGTTCTTTATAGCAAAGCTCACTCCATGAAATTGGGGTTCATCTATAGATTTTCCCTTCCAGAAGTAGGTGTATCCTCCTTTCTCCTACCTCACCTGTCCTTCGTCAGCTCTTCTAGTTTCGGACAAAGGAGCAATATCGATGTTATACCGACTCCATTCACGAGCAATAATGGCTATATGTCGCTCTGCTCAGCTGTTTGAGTTGTCCATCAGGGTACGTACATACCAAGTTCCAAAGTTGAAAAGTTTCTTACATTTTCGACCGCTGAGGTGGTGATGCTGCTGGATGCATCTATCCAGCCAGGAGAAACAGAGGCAAGACTATTTTTAGGGTACCTTTTCTAACCCTCCTCCCCATGTGGGGAATCCTAAAAAGGACTGTTCAGTCGTGGGTGCAGCTGCCAAGATGCTCGACCCACCTCAATCCTCAAGCAAGACGACTGTATCACACACTCACCGCCTGTGTGTCAGTCTGTGACTAGGAACTTCCTGATTTCATTGTCCTGTTCCCATTGCCACTCGCCGATTGCCACCGGACTTTTGACTTGTGCAAATGTTATTTTCCCAAAAATTGGAAGATGCCCGGACGGGACTTATTTTAAAGTGGGGAGACTGGTGCACAACAGTCAACACAGTATCCTTGACAGATAGAGGACTTGAAATCAATGGCATGGACACCATGACGATTGGAGGATCACTATCTGCTGCAGCCTTCATCCACCTCCACAGCCGTTGTACATTACACAACAGTTTCACCTCCATTATGCAGTTATCCTCCATCTGCTCTGCTGTTAGGGACTTCTTGGATCACACTTTGTCTGGAACCTCACCCTTGACTGTTCTGCCATGGGTGACCCCATTTTTAATTTTTTTTTGTTCTAGACTGCAGACTCTCACTAAGGTATTGCATATATCCATAAGTGATTAGCAAATGTCAAGCACTCTGAAGTGGTTTAATAAAAATGCAATGTCTCATCCAATGTACGCAGTGGGGACCAATGAAAACTAGCCTTCACAGCAGGGTAGTGCTTAACTGCCCAATATATTTCCCTATTTATTAATGGTGATAAGTTCTTTCTAGTCTCTTAATTTATAGACTGCTGCACTGGACAAAGTTAATTATCTTTCACTGTGGGCTCAGTCTTCTGCCACTTCTGAAACAGAACTAAGTCAAGATCATGCCTTAAATGCGGCTATTCAAAAGTTGTATCCTGTGTGATCCTGCAGGAAACCTGCATTACAATAGTATTTCCTGTAGGAAAGATTTTCACAGGAGCTGTGGAATAAGTTGCAGTACGCTATGGAAACAACGACATTTTGAGTGGGTGGCACATTCGTGTACCCTTCTGTCAAGTGCCGATGGCAGCAACATTTGCCAGATTCAATCTATCCGGGAATCTTTTTATAAAATAAATAAAATTATGTCTCAAGTGCCCACCCAGAGCTATACTACTTCTGTCTCTGGGACATACATAAATAAAACCT
Source organism: Trachemys scripta elegans (assembly GCF_013100865.1). NCBI lineage: Eukaryota > Metazoa > Chordata > Testudines > Emydidae > Trachemys > Trachemys scripta. Next base: position 164,789,637 of record NC_048299.1, read on the forward strand.
CCCTGGTCACATTGAATCATTTTCCCCTCACATGCAATCACTCAAAAGTCTTTTGGGAACATGGCACACATGTAAGTTTTTATCTGGAGTGCGGGGGGGAGGGAAGGGCTGGAGGAGGAATCAGTAAAAAGAAACATGGAAACTCAGTATTAGGTTGCATTTAAGAAACTGAGCAACCCTAACCAATAAATTAATACAAATCCCCAGTCCTAAATAATGAATGTCCAGTTTATAGAGATCCAAAACTCTGTCTCACCACATACCCACCCACCTAAAACCACATTCACAGGTTGAGTTAGTCTCAGTGGTTGTCAAAGACATCTGAGGGTGACTGTCCCCCACTGATCTGCTCCGGGCCGGATAGCACTGCTCCGACGTGCAGCTATCTGGTCCAGTTTTGTGATTTCAGCTCTGCTTCCACCAGCCAGAGGAAGTCAGGTCAGCACTGTAGCCAGTGCTGCTCCAGTCACTCCTTGCCCTGAAATCATCTCTACTTGCCACCACTGGGCCAACTGAGTCCCCTCAATCCTCTCTGTAGAGTCAGCTCTGCTTCTATAGCCACTGGTTGAGTCCAGGATATTCTTCCAGAGAGAGTTCAGGTGAGGAAATGAAAAGAAACCAGGTTGCTTGGATGGAGTTCATGAGATACCACTCTTCATCTCCAGGATACAGCCTTTTGCCATCCTTTTGCTTAGTCTGAGCTTCATTACCCAACCAACGTCCATTATTCATAAAGTCTAGGTTTTCTGCCGCCACAAGCGGAAAAAAAAAAGGCCAGAGTTCAAGTGCTTGAAAGCCGCCCCTTGAAAAGTGCTGCCCCAAGCACGTAGAGCCGGTCCTGCACCTAGGGTATATCCTGCACAATTCCTGTGTCCTTTTATGAGTAACATAAAAATAATAATCTATGGTCACATTTATTCATCAAATCATAAGCCAATTCCAAACAAAACAACAACATTTGGTAGGTGGAATTATGGCTAAAAAACATTGTAATTCAAGTGAAGCTGGCCTGAGAGCTCCATCCCATTAGTTATTCTAGCCCAGGGGCTAACTCTCAAATGTCTGGCTAAGGCATTCCACCAAGTCCCGCAGAGGCATCTTCCAGTTTTTAGGTAAATAACATTTGCACATGTCAAAAGTCCGGTGGCAATCGGCGAGTGGCAATGGGAACAGGACAATGAAATCAGGAAGTTCCTAGTCACAGACTGACACACAGGCGGTGAGTGTGTGATACAGTCGTCTTGTTCGAGGATTGAGGTGGGTCGAGCATCTCGGCAGCTGCACCCACGACTGAGCAGTCCTTTTTAGGATTCCCCACATGGGGAGGGGGTTTAGAAAAGGTACCCTAAAAATAGTCTTGCCTCTGTTTCTCCTGGCTGAATAGATGCATCCAACAGGATCACCACCTCAGCGGTCGAAAATGTAAGAAACTTTTCAACTTTGGAACTTGGTATGTACGTACCCTGATGGACAACTCAAACAGCTGACCAGAGCGACATACAGCCATTATTGCTCGTGAATGGAGTCGGTATAACATCGATATTGCTCCTTTGTCCGAAACTAGAAGAGCTGACGAAGGACAGGTGAGGTAGGAGAAAGGAGGAAACACCTACTTCTGGAAGGGAAAATCTATAGATGAATTTCATGGAGTGAGCTTTGCTATAAAGAACAAGCTGCTAAGGTGCCTCTCTGAGGTACCAGTTGGAATCAATGAGCGGTTTATGACACTCCGATTGAGGCTCACCAAAAATCAACAGGCAACTATTGTGAGCGCCTATGCACCAACACTGGATGCCAATGAGAATGTAAAGGAAGATTTTAAATCTCAGTTGGAAACCATTTTACCATTCGGCTCCTGACCAAGTGTGTTGAACGTGAACTTATTATTACGAACACTCTTTTCCGACGAAAGGAAAAGTTCAAAACACCATGGAGACACCCACAGTCAAAGCACTGGCATCTCCTCGACTACATCATAGTTCGTAATGACGTACTTCTCACAAGAGCAATGACAAGTTCTGACGACTGTTGGACAGATCGTCGCCTTATTTGATCCACAATGAAAATTAAGATCGCTCCCAAATGCAAAAGAAGCAGGTCAGGCGCAAGCTGAAGGTTCAAGATTTGAAGGACCCTATTAAGCGGGACCACTTCCAAGCAGTCTTAAAAGAAAAGCTCCCATCAGAGTTTCTGGAAGAAATTGAGGAACATTGGAGCCAGTTGAAAGCAGTAATCATCAATGCCTGTGAGGATACCATAGGCTACCAAACCAGAAAACATCAGGACTGGTTTGATGAGAATGATGCTGAAATTGAGCAACTCATCAATGAGAAGAGAATGGCATTTCGTGCTTGGCAGAATGACATAAATTGTAATATGAAGAGAGAAGCCCATGCCAAGGTGAGGGCGGAAGTACAACGTAAAACCAGAGAATTTAAGAACAAATGGTGAACTGAGAAAATGCAAGAACTCCAGCATCTTGTGAACATCCACAATACATGTGGTTTCTTTAGTCCCACAAAGCTGTTTATGGGCCAATTTGTCATGGTATGAATCCTCTTTGCTCTAAGGATGGAATCACACTTCTGAAGGAAAACGAAGCCATCAATTCTCGCTGGAAAAAACATTTTGAAGATCTCCTTAACCGTAATTCTATGGTTGCAGATAAAGTCCTTGAGCAAATCCCTCAACGACATTTAGGGATGAGCTCGGAGACACTCTCAGTTTGTATGAGGTACACAATGCCACCAAGCAGATGAAGAACAACAAGGCAGCAGATCTAGATGGAATCCCCGCTGAAATCTTTAAAAACGGTGGACCAGAACTAATTCAGCAGCTTTACCTGCTTATCCTTAAAATCTGGATAAAGGAGGAGGTACCTAGTGAAATGAGGGATGCCCTGATTGTCAGCCTCTTCAAGAAAGGGGATAAAGTGGATTGTGGAAGTTATCGTGGTATCTCCCTCTTAGCCATTGCAGGCAAAGTTCTGGCGTGGATCCTTGCAACCCGCCTTCTACCCCTGTCAGAAGAAATTTTACCAGAGTCACAGAGTAGTTTCTGACCATGTTGTGGAACTGCGGATATGATCTTCACAGCACGGCAGCTGCAAGAAAAGTGTCGGGAGCAAAACTGACCACTGTACATGGCTTTTATTGATCTAACTAAAGCCTTTGACTCAGTGAATTGCCGTGCCCTCTGGACTGTACTTTCTAAGATTGGATGTCCTGATAAATACATGAATGTCCTAACATTGCTTCATGATAACATGAAAGCGACTCTTCTGAGCAGCACAGGCTCCCAGAGAGAACCTTTCAAAGTACAAACAGGAGTCAAACAGGACTGTATCATTGCTCCAACCATGTTTGTGCTTTTTATTGCTGTCATTCTTTACCTAATTGCTGGGAAATTTACAGCTGGTGTTGAAATGGATGGAAAGCTGTTCAGGCTTAGCAGGCTGAAAACTGAAATCCAAGAGTAAGATTTCCACAGCATTTATTGTGGAACTTCAGTATGCTGATGACAACGCAATCTTTGCCCACTCTGAGAAAGATCTTCAAGCTATCATGAATGTGTTTGCCGATGCTTACGCATGTCTTGGTTTCACTCTTAGAGCACTTTAGTCTTCTTGATATTATCAGCCCTCTCTAAATGATGTATTACATGCCCCATCTATCAAAATCAATGGAGTGGCATTGAAGAATGTTGATCATTTCCTCTACCTTGGAAGTCATCCAAGGCAGATATTGATGCAGAAATTCAATATAGCCTGATCTCTGCCAGTGTCACTTTTTCTCATTTATGGCACAGGGTCTTTGAAGATCACAACATTCAAACAGACACTCAGCTTCTTGTTTATCAAGCCATTATTCTCCCAACACTCTTATATGGGTCTGAAACTTGGACAACCTATAGACACCACTTGAAAGTCCTTGAGAGGTACCATCAATGCTGCCTTCGTAAGATCTGAAGATCATATGGGAAAACAGATGCACCAATATTAGTGTTCTGGAAGAGGCAAAGACCACCAGTATCGAGGCAATGATCATCCATCAGCAATTCTGCCGGACTGGTCACGTTTTCCGGATGCCAGACTATCACCTCCCAAAACAGGTCCTGTTCTCTCAGCTGAAAGAAGGGTACCGTAACATGGGTGGACAATGGAAGCATTATAAGGACTTGCTGAAGGACAAGCTAAAAAAATGTAATATTGACATTGATACTTGGGAGACACTTGCCCAGGATCGCTTAAAATAGAGTGAAGTCCTACTTGATGGTCCCCTGCATTTTGAACATGCTCACCGACAAGCTGAAGAGAACAAGAGGAAGGAGAGACTGGGCTCCAGTCATGGTCAACAGCCTCCTGCTGCGCCTGAAAACATCTGCCTTAATTGTAATAGAATTTGTGGTTCAAGGATTGGCCTTATCATAACTCCCATAGAAGATGATCATACTCGGTAATGAGTATCATCATCATTGTTCTAATAAATTAGCTAATTGATTTTCTTTCCATTTTTTGCCCGGTTCTGCACTACCAGATGAGAGAACCAACTTGTTAAAACATGGGGGGTAGAGAGGGGTAGAGAGGAGTTGTCCAGAAGTTCTGTAATAAATAGTTGTTAAACCTTTTTTTCCCCCCTCCAATTTCCTTGTGCTATTTTCCAAAAGAGAGTTAATCCTCAATTAGCCTATGGACCGTATCATTATATCTGTTAAGGAGATTCTCTCATATGTTGAAAGTTCTTGTTTGCAGAAGCTACATAATATTTTTCATAATTATATGTAAAAATAAAATCTAGCTGGGTAGATCCATCCAAGTGGGGTGCTATTCATTTGCAAATACTTTATCCTCAAACTCATGTGTCTCTGAGCATTCCCCCCTAACATGAAAGAAAGTAGGTCTTTTATTCCACCCTTCCCCATCCCCACCCCCCTGTAATGTAAGTGACAACCGAGGAACAATTTTTACATGTATATGTAGGAATATATATATAAAACCCATACAACCATTTGGGAAGCTCCAAATAGTGTGCCAGAGCTAGCTAGGGTTTAACTATGGTAAAAAAATAGAGTCCAAGAGCCAGATTCTGATGTCAATTACACTACAGTAAATCCCAAATTAAGTGGTTGCTCTGGATTTATATCAGTGTAACTGAAAGCAGAATCTGGTCAAATGTCTCTTTCCAAGATATTTTCATAACCTGGCCAGCCAGCTTGATGCAGTTGACCATATAGTTGCAGTGATAGAATAAACTGCAGGTTCAAATCAAGTCTCTGGAGTACATCCACAGCTGGGATGGGTCATTCAGTCCTTTGTATAGAGCTTCCTTTTATAGCAAAGTCCCTCCAGAAGTATGAAGCAGGATTGAAGACAAGATGGAGACAAGGCATCAGCCTTTTATAGTCTCTTGCCCTGTGGTCTTTGCTTTCTTTGTCCCAAGGACACTCTAGCCAGCATGTGGCATAGAAAAACCTTAGAGTTCTGTCCATAGGCAGGTCCCTGCATGCCTTGCTGAGTCACAAGGTGTATCTACCTTCTCTCAATGGATCAGTTGTATAGTTCATGGTCCTCAGTGGGCCATCAAGCAGGCTAGGCAGAACTAACACAAACTTGTCTGGGGTGTTCCCCGGAAGCATAGCACAAGTTTGAAATACAGACAGTATAGAGCCAATATTCATAACGTCAACTACAAAACTGATACACATATACAGATAGCATAATTATAATCAGCCAATCAGAACCTCTCCTTAGACCCCTTCCACGACAACCTTTATACAATATTGGCTGCAAATATATAACAGTGGTCACAACAGTGATCTATACAGTTACAGATTATGTCAATAGCATCACAGGAGGTGACACGGCATCAGTGAGACTGATATTGGAATACTGCATCCAGTTTTGGTGTCCTCCTTTGAAAAAGATGTTGTGAAATTGGAGCTGGGGCAGCAAAGAGCCACCAAATGTTCTGAGGGCTGGAGAAAAATGCCTTCTAGTGAGCGATTGAAAGAGCTCAACCTCTTTAGCTTATCAAAAGAAGATTGAAAGGTGACTTCATTGAAGTGTTGAAGTGCCTTAATGGAGAGAGAAGATTGGGTATTAAAGGGCTCTTTAATCGAGCAGAGAAAGGCAGAACAAGACCCAGTGGCTGGAAGGTGAAAAGAGACAAATTCATATTACAAATAAAGCACAAATATTCAACAGCGAGAATGATTCACCACAGGAACAAGCTACCAAGGAAAGTGGTGGATTCTCCATCTCTTGATGTCATTGAATGTAGACTAGATGCCTTTCTGGAATGTGTTTGCCCCCAAAGTAGCTATGGTGTCATACAGGAGGCCTGTGACATGCAGGGGGTCAGATTAGATGGTCTCTTCTGGCCATCAAGTCTACTAATTTCTGAAAAACTGAGTGTAGTATTGGGAGCAACGTCTGAGGTTTTACTGTCTAGTCGGCTTGCTTCCTAAAATGAACACGCCTTGAGTGGGGTGATCCACAGGGAGTAGCTCAAACCTCCCAAGTGCCTGGCTAGGGGCAGGACATTAGCACAGCAAGGGAGGGGCGTGGCAGTGACATCACAAAGGCCTTTTGCAGGACCTCAGACTATTGGTCAAAGGTGGTGACCTCACAGAGAGATGCTAACATCAGCCAGGCAGGACAGAGGCGAGTGGCCCGGGAAAGCTCAGAGACCCCTG
>NC_048299.1:164801112-164911572 GCF_013100865.1 Trachemys scripta elegans
TTACTTTCCCCTCTGCCGTGCTTCTGGGGGGTTTGTTGTCCATTAGAACAGGAGTCAGGACTGGTGGCTTCTCTTTCTGGCTCTGCCACCGCCTTTCTGTCTAGGCGCGGTGCTCGTCAGGGGCTGGGGCCGGGGGGCCGGGGGCCAGCGCAGTGCTGGGCCAGCAGTGCGGGCACTTGGCTGGGGGCAGGCGCGGTGCTCGGCCGGGGGCCGGCGCGGTGCTGGGCCGGCGGTGCGGGCACTTGGCCGGGGGCCGGTGCGGTGCTGGGCCGGGGGCCGGTGCGGTGCTGGGCTGGGGGCCGCGCCAGGGGCCGGTGTGGTGCTCAGCCGGGGGCCGGGGCCGGCGCGGTGCTCGGCTGGGGTCCAGCGCGGTGCTGGGCCGGCGGTGCGGGCACTTGGCCGGGGGCAGGCGCGGTGCTGGGCCGAGGGCCATGCCGGGGGCTGGCGCGGTGCTGGGCCAGGGGCTGGCACGGTGCTGGGCCAGGGGCTGGCACGGTGCTGGGCCGGGGGCCAGGCCGGGGGCCGGCGTGGGCACTTGGCCGGGGGCTGGCGCGGTGCTGGGCGGGGGAGCGGTGCGGTGCTCGGCCGGGGGTAGGGGCACTTGGCCGGGGGGCCGGCGTGGTGTTCAGCCGGAGCTGGGGCCAGGGGCGCAGGCACTTGGCCAGGACCCGAGCCGGGCGGGAGACGCCGGGGCCAGAGCCTCTTGGCCTGGGCCTGCCAGCCACCGGAGGGACGCGCTGCACCCCGCCCCAGCCTACCTGATGCCTCCCTGTTTCAGGCTTCCCACCAACATTTGATTCGCGGGAAGCAGGGGAGGGGGAGGAGCAGGGAGTGGGGAAGGGGCGGAGTTGGGGCGGGGCCGGGGCCCCATGGAGTGTTCTGCTTTTTAAAAATTAAAATATGGTAATCCTACTAGTGAGCATGGACTTGTCAAGAACAAATCATTCCAAACCAATCCTAGCTCCTTCTTTGGCAGGGTTCCGGGTCTAGTGGAGATGGGTAAACAGTAGATGTGATCTCTCTTGGTGTTTCTAAGGCTTTTGACACAGTCCCATGGGACATTCTCACTAGCGAACAAGGGAAATGTGGTCTAGATGTAATCAGTGAAATGTGAGTGCAGAGCTGGTTGAAAGCCCAGACTCCAAGAGCCCTTCTCCATGTCTGGCTGTCCAACAGAGAAGCTGTACCTACTGTGTCCGGCAGGGATCAGTCCGGGGGCCGGTACTATTCAATATTTTCCTTCAGGATTTGGAAAATGGAGTGGAGAGGATGCTTCTACAATTTGCAAATGACACCAAGCACTTTGGAGCACAGGATTGGAATTCAAAATGCCCTTAACAAATTGGAGACTTGGTCTTCTTGAGCCAAAGTCCATGGCTGGGCCCCTCTCTCTAGACTGGGCTGAAGTGAAACCCCAGAGCCAAACCCTCCTCCTCCTGGGCAGTGCGCTCCCACCTTCAATGGGCAGATGCTGCTTAGCGCTGTCAGAGCAGCTTTTGCTGGGGGCTTCTCCCAGCACTTTCCAATAGTGGGAAAGTATGAAATCCCCGTTTGACTGCTGGGGACAGAGCCAGAGATGGGGGAGCAACTTGCCCAAAGTCCCACAGGAAAAGGAAAACAACCATCAGTGGAACCAACAGGAAACCCAGCAATGGAACTCAGGAGTCCTGGCTCCCAGTCCCCTGGTCCAGTCACTCCAGCGGAGCACACTCCCTCTCAAAGGCAGGGGGAGTGGACATGGAGGCCTGGTTGTAATTGCCAGCTGTGGGAGGGAGTGTGCAGCAGTGGTTAGCGAAGGGGCCTGGAAAGAAGGCCTGCTGGGTCCCAGCCATTCTTCTGACACTTGGTGTGACCCCGTGCCAGTAGCTTCCCCTCCCAGGCCTGGTTCTCATCAGTATGGTTGGGGTCGCAGTCCCGACAGCCCAGGGGGGTTGGGAGGCTCCAGGAAGGTGTGTAAAGTGCTGGGATGTTGGGATCCCGGAGGCGCTGTCACCCCTGCACTAGGGCGGTGTTCTGCACCCCCTGCTGCTGGCCGAGTTTCTCTGTCCCTTGGCAATAAGACAGACTCTTATTTTCACAGCCAGCCGATCGCCCCGTGCCATCACCCTGCCTGCTTCCTGGGCAGGGTAACTCCTCAGCTCACCACCACCCTCTCCAGCCTGCCTTGGGCTTGGAGAGTGAGGAGAAGGGCGAGGGACGATCCTGAACATCCTCCATCCATCTCTCCGTCACCAGAGCAAGTGAGTGGCATTAGGGTTCCTCGGTGGCGTCCTCTGTCTGTCTGGGGAGAGGCAGAAAGAGGGGAAGAGAATCTCTCCCAAAGGAGATTGGATTTGCAAACAGCCCCCAGGAACCCCTCGCTCTCAGACCGGGAAGGGGCTTCTCCAGAGCTGTCTCCAGTGTGTTTGGCAAGGTCCCAGCAATGGGGCTCCCAGCCCTTCCCTTGTAGGAGACTGTTCCCCAGGCTGAGAGTCTGTGAGCTGGGCCAGACCCAGTGAGCTGCTGAGCATGGAAATCAACAGGAACCGAGGGGGCCCTGGCCTTGCTCTGCCTAGGGACTTTGAAGTGGGGAATGGTTTCCCAGGAGAAGTCCAGACTCCTGGGTTCAGGGCTGGGTTTAGCAAGTGCGGGGCCCAATTCCTGGGGCGGCACTTCGGATTGCTGGCTGGGGGAGGTGGCCCCGCGGCGCTGCCGCACTCTGGACGGCGCTCTGGCCAGGAATGCAGGGCCACGGGGCTTGCCGCGGTCCTGCCGGCAGTCTGGCCGGGGTCGTGGAGCTGCAGGGCTGTTGCGGTCCGGCTGGGGCTGCAGGGCTGCGGGGCTGGCCAGAGCTGCAGCCAGGGTCACAGGGCCATGGGGCAGCCACGTTCTGGCCGGAGCTCCAGCCGGGGTCACAGGGCTGCTGCGCTCCGGCCTGGGTCGCGGGGCCACGGGGCTGCCACGCTCCGCCAGAGCTCCAGCCGGGAGAGTGGGGCCGCGGGGCTGCCGCGGTCCGGCCGGCGCTCTGGCCAGGGGAGCGGGGCCCCCGAAGACGAATGCCGCTGGGTTGAGTGCGCGGGGCCCTCTTAGGCGTGGGGCCTGATTCTGGGGAATCGGGCGAATCGGCCTAAAGCCTGCCCTGCCTGGGTTCTGTTCCTTCTCTAGCCTGGGCGGAGGGTGGGGGGGTGTGAGTGTGGTCTGGGGTGGCAGGAGGGAGCTGCTTGTCCAAAGTGACCAGTGTCTTTGTGACTGACCCCAGTGCTCGAAAAGGACGAGACTCCCTGGTTCTTGCAGCCCCAGCGATGACCAGGGGGAGCGTTGAGGGGGAGCAGATCATGCAATGAACTCCTGCCAGTGGGGGTAGCTTGCCCTCCCTGTACCCCTGTGGGGGGAGGAGGAGCTGCTCCGGCTGGGGCAGGGATGGGGAGGGACCAAACAGGCTGGTTAGTGAGAGGCTGCCTTGACTCCAGACTCACGCCTGCTCCCCGCTGGGTTCCAGGATGGCCAGGCTCCTGAGGATGTTCAGGAAGAAGGCTCTGCAGGTGGCCCCAGAGCCTGAGGGAAGCAGCCACCATCTTCCCCAGGAGCGAAGCGGCCCCTCCGTCCCCGCTGGAGGAGAAGAAGCTCCCGGCCGCGCCAGGAGGTGGAAGTGCCCAGCCTTCTGGCGGAGGAAACCCACTCCCGGCACAGGCGCCGAGGTGGGAGCATCACCTCCCAGGCCAAAATGGAGCTGGGCCAGGCTGCGGCTGGGAAGGCAGGACCCAGCCCAGGGGCGGAACCGGGCAGGGTGGCTCTGGGGCTTGTTGTTGTGTGGGCAGCAGCGACCCCAGGAGCCCAGCCCCAACTTCCAGCACGGGGCATCACCCTGCTCGGTCAGTGAGGACCTTCCAGCCTCCCCAGGGCAGGAGGTGGAGGATCCCTCTGCCAGCCCCAGCAGCTCAGGCCGCTCCCCGTCTGACAGCAGCAACGCCTGCGACTCGGACCGCAGCCTGGCCGACGGATGCTTCTGCTTTGTTCTAGGTGAGGAGCTAGGCTGGGCTCGGGGAGGGGTGAGGAGGGGCAGTGAAGACCCTGGGCCCAGGCCCTTGAGCAGTGCTATGGGGGCGGGTCTCCAGCCCAGGTGTCTGGCCTGAGCCATGTGAACCCCACGGACACTAGATGCTGCCACTTTGGTCCTTGGTGCTCCATTGGGCGGGGATGGGGGGAGGCACCTCCAAGGGACTCCAGGACAGTGGGGAGGGTCTCTTTGCTATGGGCTCCTGAAGGAGTTGGGGGCTGATGCCATCACTGAGAGGGGGGAGTGTGGGGCCCAATCTGCCCTATGTCCCGGAGGTGGGAAGGGGACACATTGTCCCACCATGCCCCTGTCCTTCTCCCAAGTGGCAGCAAGAGTCACCTTGTTCCCTTCTCTCCCTGGTGCAGCGTCCGCCAGGGACTCCGAGGACGACGAGGAGAAAGAAGAACGGGTAGACTTGGTAACAGAGGAGGCTGCTCTCATGAACATCCGAGAGCAGCTCCATGCCCGAGAAAAGGTACAAATGTTCCCCAGCTGTGCTGGAACTGAGATTGTCCTGCTCCTTCCCAGCATCCTGGCCCCCTGCAGAAGGTCTTGGCTCTAATGGGGACCTTTCTCCTTCACGATCTGGGACCCCCAAGATGGGGGTGTTTGTCACACACCAGCCGGGGTCTCCTCCCCCCACAGGCACTGTCCCAGTTCCTGACCCTGATTGTGGAGGAGTCGTGGGTGATTTGAACAATAGGCAGGTCCCCACTATCCCCCATTCAGGCCTAAGTCCTGCAGCTGGTGTGGCTGGGGCAGGGAGGTCCCTGGCTAACTGGCTCTCTCTCCCCTAATCCCACTCCTGGTGGGCGCAGGACGAGGCGCAGCAGCTCGTGTTCCTGCACGCCATCTACCCCGCGTGCCTCGCTGCCCAGCAGAGAGGGAACTACACATTGGAGCCACACTGCTCGAAGGCGGCTGTGGCGGAGAGGATTGTGGTGAGTGAGACACGGCGCCCTGGAGCTCGAGGGTGGATAGAGACATGGGAGGGGCAGGGGTCTCCCCGGGCCGATGGTTGGGGGATGGCTGGTGCTGGAGGGCAGCTGAGGGCAGGGATTGCTGGGGCTGAAGATTGGGGAGAGGAGACGGGAGAACTAGTGGGCAGGAATCAGAGGAGCGGGAGGCAGCTGGAGGGATCCTGCTGGCTGTGTAATCTCCTCCTTGGGGAGTGTCAGTGAGGCCCGAATCTCACATGCTCCCTTGTCTCCTTTGCGTCTCACAGGAGCTCATTGAGGAGCTTCCTCCTAACTCTCCACCTGGCGCCGTCCTGGCCAACTCTCTCATTGCTGTGAACAATCTCAGGTACCGAGACCCTCCCGCCCGGTTCCCCTAACTCCTGTGCTGCTCAGGCCCATGGCTGGGAGTCACTGCCCCTCCCACTCCCAGCTCACCTCCCAAGGGTGGCTCCTCTGGCAGAGGTGGCAGGAAGGGTCACTCCCTCTCCTGGCTGCTCTGTTCTTTTCACTCCCGTCACATTGCAATGGCTTTGGGGAGAGGCTGACTCCCAGGATCAGATACAGGAGGGGCAGCAGGGTCCAGGGAACAGGCGCCATTCCTGCCCTGCCACTGTCGGTCTGGGAAACCTTGGCCTTATCATTCCCTGGCTCAGTGTCTCAGTTTCCATTCTCGCCAGCTTCTGCCTATTTCCCTGCAGTTTCACGTTTGTGTTGGTGCCAGTCCCACCCCCGCACTGCACAGTCTAATACCGGCTCCTCTCTCTTGCCAGCACCATGACACCTGCCCTGGAGCCGAAGCTGGAGACCCACCTCCTCTGAGCAACCCTGCACGCAGTCTTCACCCTGGGCACGCAGACGGACACCAACCAAGTCCAGGTAGATCAGCCAGCTGTTATCCTGCCCGAATCCTTGCTAATTGCCTGCAGTGGGATGTGAATGAAAGAGGCCAGGATATGTGTTTGGGGGTCTCACCAGTGCTTCCCAGAGACCCCTCTTCCCATCCTGTGGCAGGTGTAGCCCCAGTTTCCCTAACTCTGACCCATGGCTCTCCCTTGCTTTGCAGGATCTGCATAGGGTCATACCAGACCTCCTGGACGCCATGCTGGGGAACCTGCTGGCAAAGACCCCAGACACGGACAAGCTCCACTACATCTTGGAGGTGAGCCCGATGAAGGGGTGGGGGCAATTTTACCTTAACTCTTAGATCCATTTTCCAGTCTGTCCTCCTAGCTGGGCCCCCAGTGGCCATCCTTGGTCAGGGCAGTCAGTGCAATGCAGGGTCAGGCCTTTCCTCCTTGAAGGACAGAGGAAGGAGCTGGGACTTCAAGCCAGAGCTCTGCCTGGTTGTGTTGAGCACTAACTACAGGGCCCCTGGCTGGCTTGGGGAGTGAGAGTCTGAACCCCTCCTGGGAGATCCAGAAGATGGTCCTCAGAGAAGAGCCACAGCCTCATTCCTAGAGAAAAAGGAGGGCCCCAGAGAATCAGCCCTTGTCTCTGACGGGCCCCGAGATTCCTGGGGGGATTGTGCTCACACTCAGTCCCTTCACCCAGCCAAGGACTTGAGAGCCTGGGAGGGGGGAGGGGTCTGTCTCCTTCCTGGGGAGCTGTTCAGGAATCAGGAGTTCAGGGAGGATGGGACCAGCCCCGACACCGAGCATTGTCCCAATCTAGAGAGACAATGACAAGTTGTGACCTGCAGGATACAAGCATCGTCCTGGGGGCAAGAGTCCCCTTCTAAAGCTCTGTGGTCAATGAATCAGATATTCCACCCCCACCGCATGCAATATCTCAGCCCCCTTGGGATGGGGGGGGCCATTAGCACAACACATGCACCTCCTCATCAATCCTGAGCTGCCTCCTTTCCCCACAGCACATTAACTACTGGACCGTGTCCAGGGTGCCACGAGAGAGAGCCAGGGCCATCAGGAGCAGCGCGGTCCTGCTCACGTCCGTCATCACCCTCCCTGACTTTGACGTAAGTGGCCTCTGAGCCCAGCTTCCTGACTCCAGGCGTAGGCGGGCTGGCTCCAACGGGCTGGAGGATCTGCTGCTGCAGGGGCTGTGGGCTAGGAGTGTTTCTCTTGGGGAGGCAGAGTCAGAGCAGAGAATGAGCCTGGCTTGAGTCAAGTTCTTCTTGTCCTGGTTAAGTGGCAACTCTCGCTTGTAAGGAGACCATGCTCTAGGTTCTTGCCTTCTTGTCATCCTGGAGCAGCTGGGGAAGCAAATCCTCCTGGAGGGCCCTGCCCACATCCCTGTTCTCCGGGCTCCCTTGCGGGCAGAAATAACTAAGGATCCAGCTCTAGCTCCTATCCTCTAGTATCTCCTGCAGAGGGGCTGAGGGGAAAGAGAGTCCTGGCCCAGGCGGGGACTGGGAGCTGACAGGAAAATGCTGATGGAGTCCCCTCTCCCTCTCCCTTCCATTAGAACTCAGCCGAATTCCCCAGGATGGGCCACCACGTGGCACAGCTGGCTCTGTTCGTCGGTGACCCAGACGAGGACATCAGCCGGCAGGCCAGGGAGGGGGTTTACCGGCTCTACCAGCTCCTGCTGCGCCAGAGGGGTAAGGAACCCAGCTAGACAAGTGAGACTGGGACACCAGCCAATTTCTCTCCGAGTGACCCTGGCTGGTGGATCAGTCTCTCTCTATCTCTTTCTGTGTTCTCCACCACCCCCGCAGTTCTGTTGGGCTCTGCCCACTGTGCAGCCACCAATGGGATTGGAAGGACACAAGCCCTGCAACCAGAATGACCAATGTGTATGTGTCTCTCTCTTTCCCAGACCTGAACATCCATGAGGTCGAAGACCTTTGGTGCTGGGACTGGCACCAGGACAGCAGGCTCCTCGGCTATAAGAACACCGCCAGGGTGGGGGAGGTAAGGACACTCTGCCAGGGCATGGCACAGCCCTGCAGGGCAGGTGGCTGCTTCCTGGAGCCACGCGACGGAGTTGCCGTTCTAGGCCAGGATTTGGAGCCTGGTTTGGGGCAATCTGCTGAAGCCTCACATCTGGTTGGTTTCAGGTTTTTGCCAAATTTTTCTCAGCGGGGCAGAGAAGATTCTTCCTGCAGACAGCAGTGCTGGCCATGCACGACCCGCTGCTGCGTGTCAGCCAGGCTGGGCTGCTCCTCACTTACTCCCTCCTGGGGCAAGCCGAGCAGCTGATGGGGAGCAAGGTGAGCAGCTGCATTAGACTCAGGAGATTGGGGCGGGGCCCAAGCCTCATTCCCATCCTCTGGCCATTCGCCGGCCTGGCAGCAAGGCAACCGGTGGGGAATGAGAGTGAGAGCAGGTGCTCCTGGGAAGGGAGATGAATTCACCTCCATGAGCAGGAGGGAGCCAGCTTGTCCCCAGAGCAGCTCCAGCCCAGCTCTTTAGCAAGGCTAATGAATGACAAGCATTGCCTCAGCATGGACTTCTGTTCTTGGGAAGGGCAGCAGAGTCCTCTGCGTGCCCTCTGCGAGCCTCTCCTGTCACCCGTGCCACCACCCAGAGTTGTTCCCGTCACAGGCAGCCTGGGAGGCCAAGGACTGAGGGGTGATGGCGACTGACCGGGCAGTTCTGAGGCACATGGGCGGGGGAAGCTCGTCCTGCTGCCGGCAGGGCTGGACTCGCTCTAGAGAGAACGGGAGGATTCAGTCAGCAGGGGCTGCTGATCTGCCCCATTCACCAGGGCTGCCATCCTGCGGCTTCAGCCTCAGTGGCTGGGATGACTTGGGGAAAGGTCTCAAGCTGCCCACATCCCACTTCACTGCTGCCAGAATCCCTCCGCCCCCCCGCCCCGCTAGAGCCCCCTCCCTGCCCAACCTGGGTGGGGGTGGAGGAGAGGGGTCAGAGAACTTGAGCTCTGGATTGGAGGTGGAACAGCTGTCAGGGGCACTGGGTGGGAGGTGGCAGGAGCTCCCCCTACAAGGAGGTTGTTGGCACTGGAGGTCCCTTGAAAGGAAAACAAGACTCCATTCTGGGGATCAGGAGGGGGACTACATCCCTCAGAGGTGCGCGGGTGCTGGGTGGAATTGCTGCTGGTCCCAGGTGCCCTTAATTCCCCCTGATTCCATGGAGGCATCTGAGTCTCTGACAGGTCCTCGTTCCCTTGCAGCATGAGGTCGTGACGGCCAACATAATGAACCAACTTCACATCATCCGGCACTTGCGCCAAGTGCCGGAGGCGCTGCAGGAATTCTGCCTCCAAGGCCACCAGCAACTCCTGCTCCCTCTAAACGGGGAGTGTAGTGAGACTAAGTGGCCTCCCTCCGAGCAGGAGAGCGAGGGCCCCTCTACACGCCCCTTGGAGGGCAGAGCCTATATCGCCCCACCCGCTTTGCCTGTTGGCTGGCCACCGGGGCCTCTGGTAGACTCTGTTGCAACTCAGCGGCCTCCCTCCGAGCAGGAGAGCGAGGGCCCCTCTACACGCCCCTTGGATGGCAGAGCCTATATTGTCCCACCCCCCTCGCCTGTTGGCTGGCCACCAGGGCCTCTGGTAGACTCTGTTGCAACTGAGCGGCCTCCCTCCGAGCGGGAGAGCGAGGGCCCCCCTACACGCCCCTTGGAGGACGGAGTCTATATCGCCCCGCCCCCATCGCCATAAGGACCGGGGCGTGGGGTCGGAAATATAAAAGGCCGGCCCTTCACCACAGTTGGGGGGACAGCCTGCAACAGAGGAGGACACTTGGCCTGTTCTCCAGAGTCCCCTAACCCTGGTCCCAGACATGGACGAGGACTGGCCCAGAGTACCCGCTGCGGTTTACCCCAAGGAGCCGGAAGAGGCCTGGAGGCCGCAGGTACCAAACCCCAGGGAGGCAGGAAGTAGCCCAGGGGCAGCCCGGGAGCTGCTGGCTGCAGAGCCCGGTGCGGCTCAGTCGGCGTGTTGCGGCTGGATCCCCGCCGACGCAGGGGCAACCAATCCTGCCCCTGCCAGCGCCTTGGGCTGGGATGCGGGGGAGGAGGGTGGGACCGCGTCCCCCTGCCACCCCACCCTGGGTGGCTGACCCCCTACACGGTGCAAGGAGGCTCTAGCCCAGGACAGGAACTGTTTGTTGGCTGGCCACTGGAGACCCACCCAGGCCAGGGCCCGCCCTTGAAGTCTGGTTGTTTGTGGGGTGCTTGGGCCCCGCCCAGGCCTGAGCCACCCCCGATACAGTGTGCTGAGGGGCTGACCACCAGAGCGACCTCAGCCCAGCAGCGCCGGCTCTACCATTTTTGCTGCCCCAAGCAAAAAACAAAAATACAACAGCGCTCGGACTGCCAAAGTGAGCAAAAAGAAAACCAAAAAACCCCCAACCACTTGGACTGCTGCCACCCGAACTGCCGAAGCAGAAAAAAAAAACAACAACAATGCTCGGACTGCCGCCGCCCGAACTGCTGAAGTGCAAAAAACAAAAAAGTCGCCCGGCCTGTGCTGCCCCAAGAATGGACTGAATACCGCCCCAGGCACGTGCTTCCTCCGCTGGTGCCTGGAGCCAGCCCTGTGCCCAGGCCACAGCCTGGTTGCGACAGCTGATCGCTGAGGTGGGGCAGCTGCTCCACCCCCATGCAAGAGGGCGCTAGAGTAGGCCAGAGCGGCTGCAGAGGCTGGTAGCCAATCAGAGAAGGGCCAACTGAAAGCCAATCAGGGCCGAGATTAGAGCCAGCCAATCAGGACTAAGGTAGGCCCTATATAAAGGCTGCCCAGGCAAGCAGCAGGCAGTATCCCCAGACCTTGATGGGAGAAGGTCTGTCTTCAGAGCAGGAGACCAGCATCTCCGAAAGAGCAGTGCTGGGCAGGCTCAAGGGAGCATACTACAGCTCCGGCCCAAGACCTGCTAGACTGCGGGCCCTGATAGAAAGGGCCTAGAGGGCCCAGAGGAGAAGTGGCCCAGGGACAGTTGGACAAGGAGAGAGCAGGGAGACTGCCACTAGAGGATCCCTGGGTTTGGACCCAGGATAGTTGGTGGGCCTGGGTCCCCCTGTTCCCTCTTGTATTGCACCTGGCCATGTGATGGCTGAGTCAAACTGCAACCGGGCCTTGAGACAAGGGCCTAGACTTTGGGGGTTTTGGTTGGCCACTGAGGCATGTGCAAGGACTGTTGTTAACCTGCTTCCCCCCTCCCCGCCGGAAGGAGATGAGGATGGATTAGGGGGCACTGCTGGAGGGAAGTGGCCTGAAGAAGGACACCGTCAAGCGGACTAGGCAGATTGTGCCACATGGAGAGACCAAAATGGTGGAGAAAAGAGACTTCTATTGGAGGGCCTGGGTGGCTCGGCTTGCCGAACAGCAGAGGGAGTTGTTCTGGCTGCTGTGGAGGTCGGCACCCAGACCAAACAAGAGATCCGGCACCGAGGGCGAGAGGCCAGGAACGCTGAACTGCTTCGCCTGTAGGTGACAGGGACACTAAAGGAGGGAGTGTCCCTCCTGGGAGGGGGCAGAGAGGCCCCACCCAGAAAAGGCACCCCCTGTGAGAGTAACAGGGGAGCCCCCAGCTTGTTGGGTCTGTGGGGAGCCAGGGCAGCTGAAGAGAGAGTGCTCCTACAGGACTCCTAAGGCCTGGGCCAGCCCAGAAGGAAGGGCTAGGGCCCAAATAAGCAGGAGTAGGGATGTGGCAGGGAGAAGACCCAGAAAGTGCTTCCACTGCCACCAACGGGAACATCTAAAGAGGCACTGCCCCCTGAGGCGGAAAGGGGGAGTGTCTGAGACAAGGGCTCAGTCAGAGACTAGCCACAGAGAAGAGGTGGTTAAGACGGAGGCCCCTAGAGAGAAAGGGGCTGGGGCAGAGAGGCCCCACCGAAATAGGAGCCAGGAGGGCCCATGTGGGAACCCAAACAGAAGTAGGAACCCACGTAGGACCAGGGTGTTCAACAGTGGGAACCCAGACCCTACAGCTGGGAAGCAGCTGGCTCCAGACTTTGGAGGGCCTGCGAGAGGAAAGGGATGCCCTGCAGGCCCCACTACGAAGGAAGCTGGGGTGATAGGGACCCCTTTCCTCCCCTCCCCCGTGAACATTTTTTAAGGGGGAGGGTTTGTGGTGGGACGGCTGCCCCACCCCCATGTGAGAGGGAACTGGAGTAGGCCAGAATGGCTGTGCAAGCTGTCAGCCAATCAGGGAAGGGCCTACTGAGAGCCAATCAGGGCCGAGATTAGAGCCAGCTAATCAGGGCTAGGCTAGGCCCTATATAATGGCTGCCCAGGAGAGCAGCAGGTAGTCTGTCCCAGAATTTCATGGGGGAAGGTCTGTCTCCAGAGCAGGAGACCAGCATCTCGGGCTGGGCAGTACTGCATCTGGCCATCTGATGGCCGAGACAAATTGCAACCAGCCCTTGAGACAAGGGGCTAGACTTTGGGGGTTGTAGTTAGCCACCGAGGCAGGTGCAAGGACTGTTGCTAACCCCCGCCCCTGGAATGGGGTGAGGATGGACTAGTGGGCACTGCTGGAGGGGCAGTGGCCTGCAGGGCAGTGTCAAGCGATGAGCAACGCGGCTCCAGATGCCAACGGAGGACGAGACGGATGGGACGCTGCCAGCAGAGGGCATTCCCCATGGACTGAGCTAATTCCCAGAGCGACCAGCGGGAGGCGCCATGCTGGTGAGTCCCAACCCTGTCAAAACCGCCCAGCCCTATTGTGGGTCCACTGCTACCCTGCAGACTCTGGTCAGGACCAGACTGGGCCAGCTGGAGTGGCCTCCCTCTGATTGGGAGAGCCAGAAGGGGAAATGGAGCCCCCTGGCACTCATAGAAACTCTCTCCCCTTTCTGTGGAGCAGGGTTCTTCCCTCTGCCCCCCAAATTCCTTTATATGGGGCAGGACCTCTTTCCCTTGCACCCACTCCCCTCCCCCCTTTCCTTGGTCTACCCCCCCTCATTCCCACTGTGCCCAGGCAGAGCTCTCCCTGCCCCATATGGTGCAGAAAAGCCCTTGTGTCAGGGCCACAGCCCCACTGGAGCTCGGAAAGCTCCACTTTTGAGGAGATGGGGGTGGGACAGAGGCTCAGGGCTAGCTTCACCTTCTGCCCTTTATTCTCCCCTTGGCCCTTCTATGGGGTCTCTGGGTGTGACAGGAATAGGAGCCTCCTTCCAGCTGTCTTCCAGGCCCTGGGATCTGGCACAGCCTCCCAGACGGGCGTTTACTGTAGCTGAGCCACATCAGGGAGCAGTGAGGACAGGTCACCTCGTCCCAGCAATGCCGGCTCTCAAAGAGGCTTAGATGGAAGACCCCAGTCCCTCATGGAGGTAAGAGCCATTTACTTCTTGGGGCGTGTGGGTCTCTTGGGGGAGAAGTGGCATCCCCGATGCATAGCCTCTCTGGGAGCTTTCCCTGTCCCTGGATCCCAGCCCTGGTACAGAGCCCTATTTCTCATCATGATATCCTCATTTTATTCTCACAGGCAGTGTCCAGGATCCTGGAGAGTGTTTCCTGCTGCAGGAGGTTTGAGCGGGGAGAGATCACTCACTGTCATGACCCAGGGGTCTCCAACCCGGGTCTGCAGGGTTCATGGGAGCAGCCACACTCCAACCCTCCACTTGGAAGCCTGCTGAAAATTGCTTACCTCGGACCCATGAAGTTCAGCCCTGGTTTGAGGCTCCACTCCTGAGGTCCTATTGGAGGAGTCCCAGGAAAGCTCACTGGCCCCCTAGCCCTGCGTAAGACAGCAGCAGGAACACAAAGCTGACTGAACACCAGGCCTGCTCCCGGTTCTGGACCGTGCGCTGCCTGGTTCTGCTGCCGCTCCCCTGGCTTGATTTCCTGGCATCTGAGTTGTGGTGGTGATAGCAAGTTTGTCTTTTGCTGCTGATCTTCCAGTATCCTGACCTGGCTGACTCTCCGCTCCTGTCATGTGAGTGTGGACTCTGACTCTGACCAGTAAGTCTAGCTGCACTTGACCCAGCCGTGACATTGACTTTGGTACAATTTCTCCATTGCCCCTTTCTGATCTCCAGCAAGATACACCAGTCCCTTGGCTCCCAAAGTCCCAGTTGCCCGCTATTCAAGGGCTGAGGGGTAGTGCTTGTATCGCCCCACCCCAGCTGCTTTTCCTAGGGGAATCTCCCTAGAGCAGAGGAGAAATCTGCTCTTTTCTTAGGATCAGTCCCACCCTGGCCTCAGCTCGGCTACTTTGTTTACCTGGGGTCAGGCACCACTTTTGATGCCCTTAGCGTGGAGGTGGGAGCAGAGGCTGAAGCTCCAGCAGTTTCCACCAAAGAACACCCCCCTGTCTTTCTATGGTCCGGCTAGGGCTCCCCATCCATCCTGGAGCTGAACACCAGATGGGAGCTGATGGATTGTCTTTGGTGGGCCATGTTCTTGTGTGTGATGAGAGGGCCAGGAGCAGATGCACCACGCCTGGCCAGAACCGGGCTAAACAACCTGTAATGCTAGGTGAGTCAAACCAGGGCCACAATACAGACACCCTGGGCATCCATGGGGACTGAATCTGGGCCCTTCACTACCAAGAGCACAACTGGTTCCAACTTGAGTCATGACGCTGGTGACCCCTGCCAGCCCCTCTGAGGTGGGTCAGTATTATCCCTGTTCGCTGGGGCATAGGGATAGAAAGCAACTGGCTGCAAGGTCACACATGACGTCCCTGACAGAGGCAGGAAGGAAGCGTGGGACTGATACCAGTCCAGCTCCAACCACCAGGGCCGATTTGGCCGATTTCCCCGAATTGGGCCCCGCGCCTGAGAGGGCCCCGCGCAGATCGGCAGCGTCTCTGCCTGAAACAAAGCTCTCCCGGAAGTAGCAGCTGTTGCTGCTAGGAAACCGGAGACGCTGTGCTGGCCGGCAGAGGGCTAGGGCTGAGGCAGCGGCTGTTGCAGGTCGGGAGGGAGGAGAAGGCACATGTGCTTTGCAGCCTTCCCCTCCCCTCCCCCCAGCACTCACCTGGAGGAGACGCCGAGGGGGTTTCCTGCAGTGGACCTCACTCTCCTCGGCCCCACGCAATTGGGCAGTGTGTCCCTGCCTGAAGCAAATCTCTGTGGCTCTCTGGGAAGCAGCAGCTCTTGCTGCTAGACAACGAGAGACGCTGTGCTGGCCGGCAGAGGGCTAGAGCTGAGGCAGCGGCAGCCGCGGCTGTTGCAGGGGGGGAGGGGGGAAGAAGGCACATGTGCTTTGCAGCCTTCCCCTCCCCTCCCCCCAGCACTCACCTGGAGGAGACGCTGAGGGGGCTTCCTGTCCACTGGGAGACAGGAATCTCTGCAGTGGCCCTCACTCACCTGAGCAGCTGCTGGGGCTTCAGTCGGTGAGTGTTTGACCCCGTGATTCCCCCTAGGTGTGTAATATTGGATTGGTTTTGTGGTTTTTGGTGGTGTTGCTGTTTGAGGGTGAGTTTGTGCCTGTTTCAAAACTAAACTCGGGATCAAACCCAATAAACCCAGGAAGAAAGCCCCGAGCCAGTACTTAGTGCTGTGAATTCCAGGTGAGAGAGAGAGGGGGGTTTGGAGGAGGAAATCAAATACATCAAGAGGGGAGAATGCGAAAGGTCTGCAATACGTCAGGCTGAGACTTTTATCTCCCCCCCCCCCCGAGAGAGGGGAAACTGAGGCACAGAGTGATCTGATTTCCTTCCCCAAATTATTTTGCAAAGGAGGGGGATGGGGGCTCCTATCCAAACCAGTTCCCTTCCCATCAACTCTGCTTCCCCTGCTGCAAGACCGCTGTAGGGGCTGAATATTTCCATTAAACTCTGGCTCCTTCCTTTGCCCTGCAACAATAAAATAGACCGGCTTTGGGGGGGGAGGAATAGCCCCCCGCAAAGCTGTGTGGACATTAAGTTTTTTTTTGGGGGGGGGGGCACGATAATATTCCAGATCAATCAAACGCCCAGATCAGCCTTCGAGCCATCCAGCAGCTCTAGGGCAAGGAAGGAAGGTGCAGAGTGGTCGCAAAACAGGGGTGAATTTAGCGGGGAGGGGGGTCTGGTTGAAATCCCACCCAATGCAGCCACACAGAATCGCTGGCGGCGCTGGGAGAGGCCAGGAGTAGAAGCAGGTGGCCCGGGGGGGGGGAGAGACGGACATTTGCCCTCAGTCCTGGGCTCTGGGATGGACTAGACTGGGTGGTGGGTTCAGTCTAGTCTTCCAGCGTGTTGCTCTCGCTGGGGTTTGTGGTTTTCATCTGGCTCCACCGAAAAGATCAAACAAGCCCAGTAGAAAAGGGGGGTGAGAGAGGTGGGAAGGGGTTTGTAAGGGGTTAAAGTGACCCATCAATGAAAGAGTAAAACCAGAGTTTGACTGGGTTTCCCCCCAGCCACCACTCCTGCAAACACTGGGCAAGGGGCAGCCCCATCCCCCACCGAGGCTATGGTGAGGGGCAGCAGGGGAGGAAGGAAGCCACATGTGATGGCAGTCCCCTCCCCCCCAGCACCCACCACCCCCTCTCTGGCCCCCAAACTCTGTCCCAGAGCCTGAACCCACCCCTCCGCACTCCCTCCCAGAGCCTGCACCCCTCCACCCATCCTGCACCCCACACCGTGCCCCAGCCCGGAGCCTGCACCCAAACTCTGTCCCACTCAGCCCTGGGCAAAGCTCTCCTTGGCTGGCTCCCAGCCCCTCTCCAAGGGTTGCAGCTGTCTGGAAGTGCCTGCCTTCCACACCTTCCTCATTCACACCTCATTCATTCAAAAGGTCAATTGATTACAAAGTGGGGGAAGAACTTATTCTACTTCTAGCAAAAAGACATTTTTCTTTTACCTTAATTATACTACCTTAGGGGCCAGCTATAACATTACCAAGGTTCAATACAAAGTCATATAAAAGTTATACAACAATGTATAATGCAGAGATTTATCTTCAACTGCACTGATTGACTGCTGTGTGCAGTAACATAGTGACCCCTGGGTCTTTGAATGAGGCTTTATACTTGGGGGGGGGGCGAGGCGAGCTGCGAGCGGGTAGGCAAAGAGGCAAGCAGTGAGCCAGCAGGGGTTCTAGGGGCGGGCATAGGGGTTTCTGGCAGGGGAGGGAGAAGGTGAAAGGAGGCAAGTGGTGGGTGGGCGACTGACTAGGAGGGACACAGCAAGCCAGCGGAGGGCTAGGGGGTGAAGAGGGGTGTGATGGTGGGGCCGAGCGGGGAGGGGTCGGGTCCTATTTTACTGCTGTGATCTGGTCACCCTATGTCACCCCCCACCCCCAAACCTTCCTTTTCTTCCTTTTTGGCCCACAGCTGTTTCGGCGGGGCGGCACTGGGGAAGCAGAATTTGTTTCCGTGGGCCGGGAGGCGCTGGGGGGGTGGGGGGGGAGGAGGGCACAATTTTATATTAATAAGGAAATAGTTTATAAATTTTAATAAAATAAACATTATTGAAGAAAATCAGTTGTACAACTATCAAAACATGAATTATTTTCCTAATATGAAAGTGAAAATCAGCTAATTAATATATAATTTTGTTATTATTTATATAGTCATGGAAAGTAAATAATACATGGAAGAAATGAAACGGTTCTTTTTAAGTGGCTTTTTTTTTAGTCATCCCTGCTGGGGCCCCGTCGAAACTGTTCGAATTGGGCCCCGCACTTCCTAAAGCCAGCCCTGCCAACCACTAGACTCCACCCACTTCCAAAGTCCGAGAACCCAGGAGCCCTGACTCTGACACTAGGCCTTAAATGACAAGACCAACCTCCCTCCCACTCAGGAAGCCATAGAAGGGAGCATCTGCTGAGCTCCCCTTGGCAATGCCGCTGTCAGAGACCATTGCTAGTGGGTGCCAAGTGCCTGAGCAGGGAACTGCTTGAGAGCCTCCTAGAGACTCACAGGTGTTTGACTGTGACCCTCAGGGAGCCGTGGCAAGAGACTCTCCGGCTCTAACAAAGGGTTTCTGTTCTCCTAGACAGTCAGCCAGTGAGGCCAGTTTGCAGAATGTGGAAGAGCCCTTTGGCGAGGCATTGGAGGGTTCACCATGAAGGTGGCAGCAGCGGCAGTGCCTGGGGTCCCTATGGGCCAAGCCTCAATTCCTGCCAATCCAGGCTAATCTCCCCCTGCTTTCAGCAGCGCTTGGCTTTAGCTGCTGGGCCTGTGAGCCTAGACCAGGGGTCTCAAACTCAAATGACCACGAGGGCCGGCTGAGGACTAGCTCATTGGCCCGAGGGCCGCATCACTGACACCCCTCTCCCGCTAGCTGCCCCCAGTCCTGCCCCTAGAGGGGGCAGGAGGAGTGTGGCAGGGGCTCAGGGCAGGAGTTGAGGTGCAGGGGGCTCAGGGCAGGGAGAGGGAGAGGTGAGGTAGGGGGTCGGGGTGCAGTAGGGGGCTCTGGGCAGGGGGTTGGGGATGCAGAAGGGGGCTCAGTATAGGAAGTTGGGGTGCAGAAAGGATGTAGGATGTGGCAGGAGGTTGAGGGCAGGGAGTTGGGGTGCAGCAGGGGGTTGAGGTGCAGGCAGGGGGCTCAGGGCAGGGAGTTGGAGGGGTGAGGTAGGGGGTTGGGGTGCAGTAGGGGGCTCTAGGCAGGGGGTTGGGGTGCAGGGGGCAGGAGGGAGTGCGAGGTGTGGCAGAGGGTTGGGGTGCAGGCAGGGGGCTCACGGCAGGGGGTTGGGGTGCAGGAAGGATGTGGGATGCGGCAGGGGGCTGAGGGTAGGGAGTGGGATGCAGCAGAGGGTTGAGGTACAGGCAGGAGGCTCAGGGTGGGGGATTGGGGATGGGGTGCAGGAGGGAGTGCGAGGTGTGGCAGAGGGTTGGGGTGCAGGCAGGGGGCTCACGGCAGGGGGTTGGGGTGCAGGATGGCATTGGCCTGTGGCCTGGAGCCGCTTACCTAGAAAAATAGCCCCGCAGGCCGCGTGTTGGAGACCCCTGGCCTAGACAGAGCACTCAGGTATTTCCATCAGCCTGCTCAATGGCAAATGCAGCCACCTGAAGAAGAATGGAAGTGAAAGAGTAAAGCTGGACCATCCCCTGAGCTGCTGCAATCAAGTGAGCAGAGCCGGGGAGAGAAGAGGGAGAACTCGAAGGTGGCTGGCGGCAGTAGGAAGGAGAAGCAGTTTGGGAGCCAGGAGAGGAGAAATAAATAATTAATGACAAATGCTGCCGGCTTGTGTGGTGAAGGGTTGAAAAGGGGTCTCTTTACTATCAGGCTAAACTTTAAAATAGCTGTGTATGATGGGGAGAGGGGGCGTCTATAAAGGTAAGAGGTCACTCGAGGGGCTTGAAGTCCCAGATTCTGGGGCTATTGCAACTCCCTCAGGTGGTAGCAGTAGTGAGCGCTTGTCCTCCTCTTCTGGACTAGCCACCAGATAAAGGACACGATACATGTGGCCAAGGAAAGAGAGGCAGTGTTGCCTGTTAACATGGCTCTTGTGGGGGAGCACGGCAGGTTACTTTGGACTAGGTAGGAGCCACATATCTCCAAACCTGCACCTCCCGAGGCTCCAGAGACTTCGCTCCTGATCCCAGAGCGTCCTCCGTGTCCTACAGCGCCAGATGGAATCTGGCCTCTCCCCCCACCTCAGCAGTCCAGAAAAAGTTATTTGTAGACATGTTCTGTGTCCTCTCCTGCCGCACTCCCCTGTTGGCGACTAATGCAGTCACAGAGTCCAGGCTCGGATATCAGGAAACACTATTTTACTAGGAGGGTGGTGAAGCACTGGAATGGGTTCCCTAGGGAGGTGGTGGAATCTCCATCCTTAGAGGTTTTTAAGGTCAGGCCTGACAAAGCCCTGGCTGGGATGATTTAGTTGGGGATTGGTCCTGCTTTGAGCAGGGGGTTAGACTAAATGACCTCCTGAGGTCTCTTCCAATCCTGATATTCTATGATGTCTCTGTCCCTCTTTTATACTCTCTTTCAGTTGCTAGAATGATCGTTGCTGTGTCATGGGGGTCAGGCAAGCCCATTGGTCAGGCAGTGCCCCACTGACTAAGTGCCCTCTCCAAGGAGTCTCTCAGAGAGTGGATTCTTCCTGATGGGCCATCAACACCTTT
The DNA here is from genome assembly GCF_013100865.1 of Trachemys scripta elegans. Classification (NCBI taxonomy): domain Eukaryota; kingdom Metazoa; phylum Chordata; order Testudines; family Emydidae; genus Trachemys; species Trachemys scripta. The sequence continues at coordinate 164,820,979 of NC_048299.1, forward strand.
CTGGCCCTCCTTTGTTTCTACTGTAAACCTGGCTGTGGGCGTCTCCCAACCTCACAACATATTTCAGAAACGCACAGAGAGCATAACTTCCCATACAACGACAGCACACATAGGTGCAAAAGAACTTGCAGTCTTTTGAGTGATCTGTGCTAATGTCTTGCCAGCAACTCTAAGGAGAGAGATTTCTCTGTAGCTATTGCAATCACTTTGATCTCTCTTGTTTTGTGTACAATGTTGTGATAGTGGCATTCTTCATGTCTTGTGGTACACCTCCTTCCCTCCAACAGGCAAACAGGACATTGGAAGATGTTTAAGCACAATCTGTCCTCCTTGTTTCACTATGTCATCAGGAATTCTATCTTTTCTTGTCACCTTTCCTCGGAAGTGATTGCCTTTTCAAGCTCATTTATAGATGATTCTATATCTAGCTCTTGGATAATCTGGAGTCTGGGGATCACATTTAGTGCTTCTTCCGAAACAGTGATTTCACGTGAATAGAGTTTGTGATAGTGTTCCATCCAGCATAGCATCTGTTTGCTTCTGTCAATGATATGTCTCCATTAAGAGATTTGAGCAGGACAGCCTCTTGGCTGAAGGACCTATTGCTTGGTTGAATCCATCATACATACCTCTTAGGTCTCCATTCTTAAAGGACATTTTTACCTTCTCACACAGTTTGAGCCAGTGTCATTGCACACATTGTCTTGCTGTTTATTGCAATGCGCTCTTGGCCAGCCTGAGGTTAGCACATATTTCAGGAGCGGGGTTCATTTTGTGGTAAAGATATGCTGTGCATTTGTTTCAATAACTGGAAGTATTTCTTCAGAGTATGCTGCAAACCAGTCTTTATCTTCTACAGTCTTTTTAAGCCAAAGTTGCAGCTATATGGATATTCATTCTGATTGTGTTCCATGCTGCATTAGCATTCAGGGATGATGCAATCAATGACATAACTTCCCTGAAATTTGCAATGAATTGAAAACACCTTGCTTGGTCTTTTTGAGCTGATAATGCATAGGTGGCAGTGTTAAGTGGTACAATGATTTTTTTCTTAGTAAAAGCCTTATTTTGCAGCACAGTCCAATCTTCACTGTGAAAACTACAAGTATGGATAAAGTAGGTGTTTTCTACAGGTGACAGTTAAATTCAGTTGGTGCCAGTGTTCAAATCTGGGGTGTCTCCATGACCAGCACTGGCAACGACCATCATGGAAATAGGTATTGATGTCATAGAACTTGGGTGAGCAAACTTTTTGGCCTGAGGGCTGCATCGGGTTTCGTAAATTGTGTGGAGGGCCAGTTAGGGGAGGGGGTCATGGCCTGGCCCCCCCTCCTATCTGCCCCCCTGGGACTCCTGCCCCATCCAACCTCCCTTTCCCTTATGGCCCCTCTGGGACCCCTGCCCCATCCAACCCCCCCTGCTCCCTACCCCCTTACTGTGCTGCCTGGAGCACCAGTGGCTGGCGGTGCTACAGCCGCACCACCTAGCTGGAGCCGGGCCATGCTGCCGCCGCCACCACCATGCAGCACAGAGCACCAGGTCAGGCCGGGCTCTGCAGCTGCGTTGCCCCAGGAGCTCGCAGCCCTGCCGCCCAGAGCATTGTGTCGGTGGCGAAGTGACTGAGCTGAGGCTGTCAGGGAGGGGGAACAGCAGAGGAGGATCTGGGAGCTAGCCTCCTGGGCCAGGAGCTGGACTGGACAGGATGGTCCCAGGGGCTGGATATGGCCTGTGGGCCGTAGTTAGCGCACCCTTGTCCTGGGGTCATTGACCTCCTCCAGATCATTTGACATATCGGTGTACATTGTCCTCACATTCCAACAAGCAAGGCTGAAGAGGGCGACCATTGTACCTGAACCTGCTGTGTGTATGCCTAGGCAGAAATAAATAAGGAGGCAGAAGCTTGTCTTGGGACCAAAGCCCCTCTTGGTGATACTGACTGAGCCCAAAAGCTTGGAGACTGAGACATTTGGAAGCCAACACAGCTACAGAAGATGTCAGAGGATAGAGCTGACTTACAGTGCCAACCGCCTGATGTTTTCTCCACTGCAGATTTGGCTCAGAGCTTTCTCCCCTAGCTTTTATTCAGACACACAGTTGCTGCAAGGCAACACTACCCGATGGAGTTACTCCTTTGTGGATACTGCTCTTCATTCCGATGGGTATCTGGCGTATCCCCCACCACTCAGTGTCTCATGCCATCATTTTCACGTGTGACCATAGGCATATATTGACTTTCATAGATTTTAAAGCCAGAAGGGACCAATATGATCATCTACTCTCACCTCCTGAACAACACAGGCCATCAAACAATTCCTGCAGTGGAAGGAATATTTGGACCTTGACAGTGTCCCTTTATTTCTATATTGCCTCTTTCAAACTCTATATAAAATTGTGGCAACACATCTCTATCCCCACGTCAGCCTCAGCAGTTCTCACTATGGCAGCGGGGCGGGGTGGGGTGGGCAGGGCAGGGCCGGCTCCAGGCACCAGCTTAACAAGCAGGTGCTTGGGGCAGCCAAGGGAGAGGGGCAGCACCTGCGACAATTCGGGGGTGGCAGGTCCCTCACTCCCTCTAGGAGCGAAGGACCTGCCGCTGAACTGCCACCGCCGATTGCGGCTTTTTTTTGCTTGGCGTGCCAGAAATGCTGGAGCCGGCCCTGGGGGTGGGGGCTGTGGCTGGAGTAAATCAGTCATTCTCTAGAGGCTTATAATTCTTAACAGTAGTTTTATATAGAGTTTTCACAAGCTAGGCCTCTAATTAACCTGAAGTAACCTCTTATCAGTTCATAGAAAAAAGGGCTTTAACTTCTGTAGCTGTCAGGTCTGACTCTGTCACACTATATACAGGAATCATATAGCCAGCTATCTGGTGAAATGCTGGCAATTGTTAAATAGAGCATAGCACTGCTACACATCCATTTTGGGTAGCTGAAGAGAACTTACTCAACTGGAGTGAGACAAGGAAATGAAGTTGGAAGGATTTTATTATCCAGACACAAACTGGGCATGGACACAATGGTAAATTGCGCACACTTGTGAAAGTGCCATGAAATAGTTTTGACCACAAGTGGCCAGGACTTGTATGAAGTCTCCACTGAAAGATACCACTTTCAATAGGATAATGCATCAGTAACATGAGTCAGACTTGGTTCAACACTGACTCAAAAGAGCAAAACCTACTGAATCATTACAATGATTCCTGTATTACCTGAATTTTCCTTGGCAGTCTATCCAAGTACAGAGTCACTCTGACCCAGCTTAGCTTGTGAGATTTGATGAGAGAGAACAACTCGTAGTGAAAAATCTGAAGGCTAGGGGTAATTGTATGTGTTTCATTGAAAGCTAAGAACTTAAAGCCTGAGCTGCATGGGAGGCTAATGGAAAGTAAGTTCAACAATAGGGTTACCATATTTCAACACTGAAAAAAGAGGACACTCCACAGGGGCCCTGCCTCAACCCCACCCCTTCCCCGCCCCCATTCCAACCCCTTCCCCAAAGTCCCTGCCCCAACTCTGCCCTCTCCTCTGAGCACCCCGCATTCCCCCTCCTCCCTCCCGCTCTGATCTTGGTTGGGGATTGCTAAGTGCTTCCCTGCTCCCCACTTGCCCTGCAGCCCCTGCACCCCCACAGCCCTGCAGCCTCTGTGACCCCTGCTCCCCACTTGCCCTGTAGTCCCTGCACCCCTCCGCCCCTGCAGCCTCTGCGCCCCCCTGCCTGCCCTGCTCCCCCGGCAGCCTCTGCCTGGCGGGGGCTTCAGCCGGGGCGACGCAGTTCCCTGCAGCCCCGGCACACGCTGCACTCCCTGCCCCGCAGCCTCCTTCCTGCTGCCGCCGAACACGTTCCCCGGCCTGTCTGTCCCTGCTGGAAACAGCTCCTGTGGCACCAGGTTCTGAGCCACGCGGGGTGATGGGGCTGCAGTAAAGGTCCCCCAGTGGCCGAGGGGTCCCTGCCTACGAGGGAAGCCGGAGCCACTGGCTGGGCCTGGCCTCGCCGAGGTCCTGCAGGCTCGGCTGGGGTGCACGGTCCATCAGGCCTGCGGCGGCAGCAGCGGCCCCTCTGCCGCCTTTTGCGGCTGCGCCCCCCCATCTCCCCCGCCCGAGCTCACTACCCTGGCTTATGCCTCCCTATTTCCCTGGACATGTCCAGCTTTTTGAAAATTCCCCCCGGACGGGGATTTGAGTACCAAAAAGCCGGACATGTCCGGGGAAATCCAGACGTATGGTAACCTTATAATCAACAACCATACACCACACAAAACCGTACTGGCAGATTGTCTTTAATTCCTGAAAGGGCTAGTGGCCAAATCTGTAGCAAACATGGCTAAAGAATAGTGTTTGTGATGCATCCAATGTTATATGACCAGATCATTGAACAAGAATCTGTCAATCTCAGCAACTTCACTTTAATTACTCCATCTCATTTTAACAAAATAGCACTTAAATAGGTTATGGCACAGTTGTATCCTTTTGTAATTTTTTTCCTTTTCAGGGTTTCATTAGCAGTTTTCACAGGTTACTGTTGATGAAGAGTAGGAAGCTGTTTCTTTCCATTCTGAACATTGGGGACATAGCTTGGGTAGTCTTGGATTTGAGACTGCTGTGTCAGTTGTGACCTGGGAAATGCAAAATGAACAAGTGCTGTTTTCCTCAGAGAATTCTGTGCCACAGAGAGAGAATATTGGTCAGAAAAGTCCAGGCCTTCCACTATTGTTACTTGTTAGGGTCTGGTGAGATTCCATACAACTGGTGTGGAAGAATATCAAATCCCTGGCAAACTTTAATTTGTCTGGATTTATAAAATTTATGTCTAAATACTATTCGTAGTTAGTAGGGAAGTTAGTACATACTAAGAGAATTTCTTTGCAACTAGTTATAAACCAACACACTTCTGAAAGAGTTAAAATTCCATCCAAATTTCTAGTCAAACCTATCAAGTGTCTTGTTTTTTAAATGTTTTGTTGAACAGAAAAAAAAAAAAGAAAAAAAAAAAAAACCCTGTTGGCTGTACATTGAGAAATTTTGATTACAAAAAGTTTAGAGAGACCCTCTCTGTTTCTATTTTGATAAGTCTACTTGACCAGAAAGCTAAGAGATCTCTTCTTTAATTTTCTCAGATGCAAAGATTTCCCCGTCAGTTTTTGTCTTAAATAATATAGAGGCAGATGATGATGCCGTCATTCACATTGAATTGTTCCTCGTGCTGTGAATAGTCCCAGTGACAGGATGGTGTCCTTCATTTTTTGTTTTCATGCAGTTCCCTTTCTGGATGTGGTAGTAATATGGACTTACTAGGCCTGGCATAGTCTACTCCACAGCTGTTTGGATGTGGAATGATTCTTTCCTCCTCCTATTGCATATAATAGAATTGAACTTCATACTAACGATCAACAACTCCTGCATGCAGCAAGCCCATCTTTCTTAGAGAGAAATATCTGTGTACAAGGGCCATGCTTTGGATTTGACCTCCTGTGGATCAGTTCATTTAATAAAGAATTCCTTTCCTATAAAGGTTTTTTGCCTAATAACGTGTTTCTGTGACTTGGACTCTGTCTACATTAAGAAAATTCATACCAGCACGACTCTGAAGTGAGCTTCACCATTGCAGCGTGTCTACATTAGGGGTTTGCTGGTATAAGTACATTGGTACTAATATTGTTACAATGGTATGCATTTCCTTAATGTAGACAGAGCCTAAGTTATGACAGCATCTCTCACAATGAGATGCTTCTCACACCTGTTTTGAAGGGGGTAAGAATTCTGATCTCCTTTGATAGGGAATTTAACTGCAAATGTCCAGATCTCAAAAGAGGGAGGACATGCACCTGCCTATGTCCCCCACAGATGTCAGAAAGGTTGTAACAAGCCATTGTGCTGTAAGCAAGAAGGCCACTGTGCGTAGATTTTGCTCATAATTCAAGATTAATTCCTCCTGCCCTTCCTGCCCCATCTCAAAAAAAGATATAGTGGAATTGGAAAAGGTTCAGAAAAGGGCAACAAAAATTATTAGGGATATGGAATGGCTGCCGTACGAGGAGAGATTAATAAAACTGGTACTTTTCCGCTTGGAAAAGAGATGACTAAGGGGGAATATGATTGAGGTCTATAAAATCATGACTGGTGTGGAGAAAGTAAATAAGGAAATGTTATTTACTCCTCATAATACAAGAACTAGGGGACACCAAATAAAATTAAGAGGCAGCAGGCTTAAAACAAACAAAAGGAAATGTTTTTTCACACAACGCACAGTCTTTGGAACTCCTTGCAGGAGGATGTTGTGAAGGCCAAGACCATAACAGGGTTCAAAAAAGAACTAGATAAGTTCATGGAGGATAGGTCCATCAATGTCTATTAGCCAGGATGGGCAGGGATGGTGTCCCTAGCCTCTGTTTGCCAGAAGCTGGAAATGGGCGACAGGGGATGGATCACTTTGATGATTACATATTCTGTTCATTTCCTCTGGGGTACCTGGCATTGGCCACTCTCTGGAAGGATACTAGGCTAGATGGACCTTTGGTCTGACCCAGTATGGTGGTGGTTATATTCTTTTCTTTTGTATTATACTTGTTAATCACATAAGAAAGATATAAGCAAATATTAGCATGTTTCTTTGTACTCTGAGGAAAAAGCTTGTTGTAGCTTCTCTTTTTTGGGGTGTTAAATATATGATTAATTGAAAAACAAACAAATGACAACAAAAAAGGGATGGCCACATGCCACACCATGAAGATAATTGGTAAAAGATAAAGCATTTGATACGGTGAGAAAACTGCCCTCTGTTGGAAGCAGTATTGAACCTCTTGCTTCTGTTCCATGCTGTATGTGTGGTGCAACCCAGCCATCTGGTGGACAGCTACTTGATATACATGGATCACAGATATGTATTTAGTGGAAATGTAGGTATGTTATTTCTGTTTCTGAAGGCAGCAGGCTGGATTCAGAAGGAATGCCAGGACCCCATAGCTATGGAATCAACCATGGAACTTTTAGCTCTTCACATGCATTTGAATATACAGGAGAAGGTAAATGGGTTGGGTTCCAGTTTAGCAAGATACTTGAGCAGAGGCATAACTTTGAGCATGTAATTACATTGATGTTAATAGAATGAGTCATATGCTTAGAACTACTTTGCTGAATCAGGGCCTAAACCCTGTGTAACCCTTTAAAAATGTAGGGGATAATATTACAAAAAGGCACTTATTATACAGATCTCTTAGGTGTTTATAGGAGGCCAAGGGCCAGATCCTATAAACTTTTACTCATGAAAGTACTTACTCGAAAGAGCAGCCCCATTTCTACAATGGGACTGCTTACTAACATTTGGACAGCTTCAATGAGTAAAAGTTTGCAGGACCATGCCTTTATTTATTAAAGGAGGAACGGCAAGCACAAATCAAGTTTATTCCACCTATTGTGAAGGATGTTTAGGTATCTGCACACATCAACAGATCAATTTTAGATGCAGGCATCTATTGAATAGCCTGTTAACTAAAGGCAAAAAATGATGCAATTTTGGTGTTTTACATTAAACTTTTTTTAACCAATACTCTGTGTAAAACTATATATACACTTGTAGAATGAACATTTTCATTTTTTCCCCTAAGAGGTAGTGTCAGTATAACTATTGCTTAAGATGTGCCAGATAACTATTGTCCCTTCCCCTCCTCTTTAGCAAAACAAACCAACCCCCCCAAAAAGTAGAGCTGCGAACCATGTAAAGGTATTTTTCCTTACAATGTACAAGAGACCAATGTTGTTAATGCTAACCCAACTCACAGGTGAAAAGTGAGCTAATGCAGGCTGAACTATTGTCCGACATATAGGTTTCTTTACTCAATATGTTCCCTTAAAATAATAAATTCAGTTCTCTTAACTCAAAACAAGTTGAGTAAGGGAGCTTCTATGTGCCTGCCCAAAGCTCAGACTGAATCAGCTAACACTTTTCACCTGTAGCTGTCAAAGGGCAACACCACATTGTAGTTTCTTGCCTGTTTTAGGGAGAGCTGGTAGCTACATCTATTATCACGGTTGCCTAATGCTTTCCATGATTACTCCCTGTGTTCAGCTGCTTATCCCTTTGTCAAACTTCAGCCATTGGAGCTGAAATGTTCCATGCTGGGCTGTCTCCCTGCGGCAATTTTTGGGGAATGTTTCAGCAAAAATAGTTCCGCCATTTCTCAGAATGTTAGGAGGAAAAAAATGTTATTTCGCCTATATTAAAGTCTTATAGCCCCTTCACTGAGAAGCTACAGTGTCCTCATAGGTTGGAGCAAGGACTTGAAAATTTGGCAAGAGGCTCCCCCTAGTGGCAGGGATGTGCCTGTGGCTATCCCCATGAAAATTCCTCCTAAATTTGGCCAATTTATACATCTTTGAAAAACTGCAGTTTGCAGTGCTCCATAGAGACTTTGCAGCTACGTTTTCTAATGATTCTGTTTGTACAGGACTTGCTCCAGCCCAGAGCTGCAGGGATTGACCAGGTCTTTCCCTGCAATTGTTCCTTCCAGGAGCTGGAGGAGTGGGGGGGCACTGTGGCACCAGATGGAGGAACTGAGAGTAAGGAGACTCTTTCCTTTCTTGCAGTGCTCTCCCTGATAGCATTTCCTCCCTCCCCCCAGCCTTGAGGAAGAGGAGGAAACAGCCTGCCTCCAGAAACACTATTTCCAGCTTTCTTTGCTCAAAAAGAACAGCAATGTGTATATCAAGGTTGCCTGATATGTGGCACCAAACTGGTTATTCCTATGACATTCCAGTCGTGAGTACTCCAAGAATGATATGAAGACCATTTGGGAATGATGAAAGAGAATGTCCTGACCCGGAGTTTTGTGAGTTGGCAAGGAACTGATACACAAATAGAGGAACTGGCAAAACAGCATCAAGGCTGTCAGCAAACCCAACATGTGCCTCACATGCTCCATTGCATCCCTGGGAGTGGCTAACTACCAGTGGCAATGAACATATATAGTCTGTGCTGGACTACGTATGGGACAGACTTTTTTTTGTCGCAGTAGATGCGCATTTTAAAGGGCCTGAAATATTCTGTATGAACTCAGCTAATTCAATGGAGATGGTGGAGGTGTAAAAACTATTATTTTCAAGGATGCGGGGCTGGGGGGTGGGGGGGCTTGAACAGGTTGTAACAGTGGAACTCAAGTCACAGCCAAAGAGTATCAGATGTTCCTCAAAAGTAATGGTATCCATCATGTCACATTAGTTGCTTACCATCCAACCACTAATGGTTGGTGGAATGCCTTAGCCAGACATTTGAGAGCAAGCCCCTGGCCTAGAATAACTAATGGGATGGAGCTCTCAGGCCAGCTTCACTTGAATTACAATGTTTTTTACCCATAATTCCATCTACCAAATGTTGTTGTTTTGGTTGGAATTAGCTTATGATTTGATGAATAAATTTGACAATAGATTATTATTTTTATGGTACTCATAAAAGGACACAGGGATTGTGCAGGATATACCCTAGGTGCAGGGCTGGCTCTAGGCACCAGTGCCCCAAGCACATGCAAGGGACGTCACTCCGACCTTTTTGTTGTTGTTGTTGTTGCTTGGGGCGGCAAAAAACCTAGAGCTGGCCCTACCTAGGTGAGGTGTCAACCTGACTTTATGAGTAATGGACATTGGTTGGGTAATGAAGCTCAGGCTAAGCAAAAGGATGGTAAAAGGCTGTATCCTGGAGATGAAGAGTGGTATCTCATGAACTCTGTCCAAGCAACCTGGTTTCTTTTGTTTCCTCACCTGAACTCTCTCTGGAAGAATATCCTGGACTGGACCAGTGGCTATAGAAGCAGAGCTGACTCTACAGTGAGGACTGAGGGGACTCAGTTGGCCCAGTGGTGGCAAGTAGTGATGATTTCTGGGCAAGGAGTGACTGGAGCAGCACTGGCTGCAGTTGTGAGCTGACTTCCTCTGGCTGGTGGAAACAGAGCTGAAATCACAAAACTGGACCAGATAGCTGCACGTCGGAGCAGGAGGAGCAGTGCTATCCGGCCCGGAGCAGATCAGTGGGGGACAGTCACCCTCAGATGTCTTTGACAACCACTGAGACTAACTCAACCCATGAGTGTGGTTTTAGGTGGGTGGGTATGTGGTGAGACAGAGTTTTGGATCTCTATAAACTGGACATTCATTATTTAGGACTGGGGATTTGTATTAATGTATTAATTAGGGTTGCTCAGTTTCTTATATGGTAAGCAAAGTCAGGATGAGCTCTACCCTGACATCTGGTGGTGAATTATGGCAAGTGTGGAAAAGAACTTCAGGGGCTGATCTTGTTTGCATAAGCACACCCACCTCGCCTAGCATGAGCCCACAGCAGCCCAAAATGGTCACTTTGGCTGCTGAGGGATCCCCAGTTTCTCTGTTATTGGGGCAGGAGGAATAAAGTGTTGTTACCCTGATTATGTAAATCAAGGACAATGAAACTGTTTTATGACAGAGGGTCTCACCATCACCCAAGTAGCACTCGCTAGACAAGGAACATGGGTTCCAAAACCCTGTGACTTGAGAGAGGTTGTGAACAGGTATGTGTACCTGATGGTATGGGCCCGGAACACCAATTGTATCTCCTCCTCTCTCCACTGTTGAATAGCAGAGCTAATTTTGATTCCATTAGAAATCTAGTGAGAGACTGCTGAGCTGAATTCACTTTTGGCCAATGGTGCACTACCACTGGGGCTCCCCTACCTCAAGCTGACATCCCTAAAAGAGCTAAAATTACTGAACTGAGATCACTGAGTGCTGTGTTAATGAGTGGGGGAGCCTGAAGATATATTGCTAAGCGGCTGGCAGACTGGAGCAGTTTGTGGGACGGTTGGAGCAGCCCATGTAACAGCGAGCAGAGTGGAGCAGTTTGCGGGGACAGCTGGAGTGGCTCATGGGATGGCTGGAGGAGCGGAGCCGTTTGTGGTGAAGGCTGAAGCAGAACTCCACGGAGAGGCGGGGCAGTCAGCCTCGGACCACGTAAGGTGTCCCCTAACACCCCGTGTGCCACCCCTCCCCACTTTCCACCCAGGCTGGGGTGTATGTGTAAAACTCTGCAGATAAACTTTTGAACTCTGGGGCGGCACTGACCAGGGACAGAGACTTTTGGGTTGTTGGACTTTGGGGTTATTGGACTTAAGACCCTGAGGGGAAAAGGACACTGCCAAACTTATTTGGAGGTGGGTCTTTTGCTCATGGTTTGTGTTATGAATCCTGTTTGTGGTGTTTCCCCAACATAATGACGCATTGTTTCCCTCCTTTATTAAAAGGCTTTGCTACACTCAGACTCTGTGCTTGCGAGAGGGGAAGTATTGCCTCCTAGAGGCGCCCAGGTGTGGTATGTAATTGTCCCAGGTCACTGGGTGGGGGCTCGAGCCGGTTTTGCATTGCGTTATTGAAACGGAACCCCTAGATACTGAACCCGGCCCTTGTTGCTGCCAACTCAGAGCGGCAGAAGGGTTATATATGCAAACTTAATACTGAGTTTCCATGTTTCTTTTTACTGATTCCTCCTCCTCCATTCCTTTTGAGTGATTGCATATGAGGGGAAAACCTTTCAATGTGACCAGGGAGGTTTTATTTATGTATGTCCCAGAGACAGAAGTAGAACAACTTTGGGTAGGCACTTGAGCCATAGCTTTATTTATTTTATAAAAGGATTCCTGGATAGATTGAATCTGGCAAATGTTGCTGCCATCGGCACTTGACAGGAGGGTACACGAATGTGCCACCCACTCAAAATGTTGTTGTTTCCATAGGGTGCTGCAACATATTCCACAGCTCCTGTGAAAATCTTTCCTACAGGAAATACTATTGTAATGCAGGTTTCCTGCAGGATCACACAGGATACAACTTTTGAATAGCCGCATTTAAGGCATGATCTTGACTTAGTTCTGTTTCAGAAGTGGCAGAAGACTGAGCCCACAGTGAAAGATAATTAATTTTGTCCAGTGCAGCAGTCTATAAATTAAGAGAATAGAAAGCACTTATCACCGTTAATAAATAGGGAAATATATTGGGCAGTTAAGCACTACCCTGCTGTGAAGGTCAGTTTTCATTGGTCCCCACTGCGTACATTAGATGAGACATTGCATTTTTATTAAACCACTTCAGAGTGCTTGACATTTGCTAATTCACTTATGGATACGTGCAATACCTTAGTGAGATTCTGCAGTCTAGAACAAAAAATCAATTATATTGTCATTAAATTGGGTCACAATCTCATACTTGCAGCTGTCCAGTCTCTCCCACAAGCTCCTTATGTATCACTTTCCCATCCCATTTTATTTCAGTAGTACCCTGAAACTCTCCTATACCCACCTCTGCCAGGGGCTCTGTGTGTCTCCCATTACTCCTTCCACACACCAGGGTGCCCCATTTTCTCTTTCCCCCTCTCTGTGTGATCCTTCATTCCTCCCTTCACCCTCACCTATTTTACTTTTTCTTTCTGACTGGGGCAGGGTGGGGGTGTCATTCAGCATGTCAACATTTTAAATCGTATTTGGAGGATGGACAGAGATGAGATGGAATGTTTTTATGTGGGAAGATGCTCATAGCTGCCATCAACGAGTTCTTTGATCTATAGGCAGGTACAAAGGTGTCTGAAGCTGCTGGCTCCTCTAACCAGATGCCATGCGTCCCACTTCTCTGGTTTTCTAGTCTTCACCAAAATCAGTCCATTAATGCCTAAAACAGTCCCTACAATTTTGGAATTTATTGGCTGTGGTGTTCGAAAGTTTTCACATCGCAGTGAGACAGACAAACCGAGAAATGCCATTGAGTTGAGCGTGAGGCCTCACTTTGCTTCGCCGATGACATTTCCGGGTTAAGTTAGGCACCATCAGTCAGAGGTACAACTTTTTTTATAATGTTATTAAGCTGAGTAAAATGTGGCAGCCACCAGAGGGCATAACAGTTTTAACAAGTAAATGGTTTCAACATCCTGTTATGCTGTATTTCTGAGTCTCTCATGTGAAAACAAAATGTAATTTGTAGTGAATGACAATCCACAATATTGGCAAACTGAAATAAGATATTTTCAGAGCTTGTTGTTGCACCTGTGATCAATTCACTCTCATTGATTTTTAAGATCAGATGGGACCATTGTAACTAAGATGATGGAAAATCCACCATGTCCTTTGGTAACCTGTCCCAATGACTAATTCGCTTCACTGTTAAATATTTGCACTTTTTAATTTGTCTAGCTTCATCTTCCAATCTTTGGCTTTTGTTATACATGTGCCTGCTAGATTAAAGAGTCCTCGGTTATCAGACAAAGTTGGAAATGGACATTTAACTTTGAACTACTGCCTCTCCCCAATAAAGTCTGAGATAGATATAAAGCCAAAATGTCCACTTCCCCACTCTGATATCTCCCCTAATTTTTTCAATTTTCTGCACTATTGCCAACCCAAACATTCATAAATCAGACCCTTCCAAAATGAGACCGGATCAAAAAAAATCATAAGCAGGACTTCCAAATTTATTGAATTGTATTCTGACTTTTGACCATTTAACATTCAGATTTTGAAGCTTGAAAGAGGACTAGAAACATATTTTTTCAAAATGGAAGCTGAGATTCTGGAGTATTCACTTGACTCCAAGGTCCAGAATGTTAAGGCCAATGCCAAACATCTCAGGATTCATGCCAAAATCACAAGAATTGTCAATACCATTCTGCCTGGGCGCTACCTTTCATACTGTGGAAGTAGAGAAAGAACTGACAGGGATTTGAAGGGGATTTCAAATCCACACAGTCCCCTTATGTGAGCAAGAGTCAGGCTAGCTGTAACCCTAATAACGCGAGATTTGTAGAAGAGAGGATTCTGGGAGGTGAGTGGGAAATAACTGTATGAGGAGTTGTTGTGACCTTGTGTTAGATAAGTATGGACTGTAGACTATAGTTAAATTGTGGAGGAAAATAAGACATCAGGATGATATGTATAAACAAAATGCAGCTGTCACCCATTATTGTATGTAACAAAAGGTACAAATGCTTGCTGTAATTCTTTACCTGTGAGAGACCTGTTCTGCTTTCTCCCTCCATGCAATTGCTAGAGAAAATAAAGTATCTGAGTTGCTGCACCCAACCCGAGAGTGAGAACTCTGTTTTTCTCCAACAATACCAAATTATGCTTGCAGTTTATGGTACATGTGCTGTATATAGCTGGTGATGAGCTTTGGGATTAAACATGCTGAAAATGTTTAAAGTATTAGTATACAGCATTGCAAATGTGGGTCACTACTATTTGCTTGTGTGTTACTGATATTTTTTCCTTAGTACAAAGTTTTAATTAAAAATTTCCAAACAACTCCAAAAAGTGCATTGTACAGCCACATTGGCTGTGGAAATTTGATGGACAGTAAAGAAAACTTGTAATCAGGATATAAAATGACAAATTAAGAAAAATGAGGACAGCAGCTGACCCAAATAGTAGCATACAAACCTCAAAAGTAGGGAGAGGCCAACAATATTAGTTGAATAACCTAATGGGTGAATAAGGTGATATTGTTCTAATGGATCTATTGGATCACCACCTTGTAGTGGTGGAGAGACTTGTGTTTGTCAATGGGATGCTGCCTGGAGTCATGTACCCCCTTAGGGTCACTCATGTCAGAACGATCCAGGGTGAGGTTCCAGACAAAGTGTGATCCAAGAGGTCCCTAACAGCAGCGCAGATGGAGGATAACTGCCCGCATCCTTGAAAATAATAGTTTTTACACCTCCACCGTCTCCATTGAATTAGCTGAGTTCATACAGAATACTTCAGGCCCTTTAAAATGGGCATCTGCTGCAATAAAAAAATGTCTGTCCTATAGGTGGTCCAGCACAGACTATATATATTCATTGCCACTGGTAGCTAGCCACTCCCAGGGATGCAATGGAGGATGTGAGGCATGTGTTGAGTTTGTTGACAACCTTGATGTTGTTTTGCCAGTTCCTCTATTTGAGTATCAGTTCCTTGCCAACTCACAAAACTCCTGGTCAGGACTTTCTCTTTCACCATTCCCAAATGGTCTTCATATCATTCTTGGAGTACTCATGACTGGAATGTCATAGGAATAACCAGTTTGGTGCCACATATCAGGCAACCTTGATATACACATAGCTGTTCTTTTTGAGCAAAGAAAGCTGGAAATAGTGTTTGTGGAGGCAGGCTGTTTCCTCCTCTTCCTCAAGGCTTGGGGAGAGGGAGGAAATGCCATCGGGGGAGCACTAGAAGCAAGGAAAGAATCTCCCTACTCTCAGTTCCTCCATCTAGTGCCACACTGCCCCCAACTCCTCCAGCTCCTGGAAGGAGCAATTGCAGGGAGAGTCTTGGTCAATCCCTGCAGCGCTGGACTGGAGCAAGCCATGTAAAAACACAATAATCAGAAAACATAGCTGCAAAGTCTCTATGGAGCACATGCAAACTGCAGTTTTTCAAAGATGTATAAATTGGCCAAATTTAGGAGGAATTTTCATGGGGATAGCCACAGGCACATCCCTGCCACTAGGGGGAGCCTCTTGCCAAATTTTCAAGTCCTTGCTCCAACGTATGAGGACACTGTAGCTTCTAAGTGAAGGGGTTGTAAGACTTTAATATAGGCGAAATAACATTTTTTTCTCCTAACATTCTGAGAAATGGCAGAACTATTTTTGCTGAAACATTCCCCAAAAATTGCCGCAGGGAGACAGCCCAGCATGGAACATTTCAGCTCCAATGGCTGAAGTTTGACAAAGGGATAAGCAGCTGAACACAGGGTCTAATCATGGAAAGCATTAGGCAACCGTGATAATAGATGTAGCTACCTGCTAATGTGGTGTTGCCCTGTGACTGCCACAGGTGAAAAGAGTTAGCTGATTCAGTCTGAGCTTTGGTCAGGCACACAGAAGATCCCTTACTCAACTGGTTTTAAGCTAAGAGAACTGAATTAATTATTTTAAGGGAACAAGCTGAGTAAAGAAACCTGTATGTCAGAATATAGTTCAGCCTGCATTAGCTCACTTTTCACCTGTGAGTTGGGTTAGCATTAACAACATTGGTCTCTTGTACATTGTAAGGAAAAATACCTTTACATGGTTCGCAGCTCTACTTTTTGGGGGGGTTGGTTTGTTTTGCTAAAGAGGAGGGGAAGGGACAATAGTTATCTGGCACATTTTAAAGCAATAGTGATACTGACACTACCTCTTAGGAAAAACAAATGAAAATATTCATTCTACAAGTGTGTATATATAGTTTTACACAGAGTATTGGTTAAAAAAAAGTTTAATGAAACCACGAAAATTACAGCATTTTTGTCTTTAGTTTACAGGCTATTCAATAGATGCCTGCATCTAAAATTGATCTGTTGATGTGTGCAGATACCTAAACATCCTTCACAATAGGTGGAATAAACTTGATTTGTGTTCACCATTCCTCCTCCTTTATATCTGGCTTTAATAAATAAAGGCATGGTCCTGCAAACTTTTACTCATTGAAGCTGTCCAAATATTAGTAAAAGCAGTCCCATTGTATATGGGGCTGCTCTTTCGAGTAAGTACTTTCATGAGTAAAAGTTTATAGGATCTGGCCCTTGGCCTCCTATAAACACCTAAGAGATCTGTATAATAAGTGTCTTTTTGTAATATTATCCCCTACATTTTTAAAGGGTTACACAGGGTTTAGGCCCTGATTCAGCAAAGTAGTTCTAAGCGTATGACTAATTCTATTAACATCAATGTAATTACATGCTCAAAGTTATGCCTCTGCTCAAGTATCTTGCTAAACTGGAACCGAACCCATTTACCTTCTCTTGTATAGTCAAATGCATGTGAAGAGCTAAAAGTTCCATGGTTGATTCCATAGCTATGGGGTCCTGGCATTCCTTCTGAATCCAGCCTGCTGCCTTCAGAAACAGAAATAACATACCTACATTTCCACTAAATACATATCTGTGATCCATGTATATCAAGTAGCTGTCCACCAGATGGCTGGGTTGCACCACACATACAGCATGGAACAGAAGCAAGGGGTTCAATACTGCTTCCAACAGAGGGCAGTTTTCTTACCGTATCAAATGCTTTATCTTTTACCAATTATCTTCATGGTGTGGCATGTGGCCATCCCTTTTTTGTTGTCATTTTTGTTTTTCATCATTGCATGAAATATTACAAAGAGGCACCAGCGGGTTTTCAATGAATCATATATTTAACACCCCCAAAAAGAGAAGCTACAACAAGCTTTTTGTTCAAAGTTCAAAGCAACATGCTAATATTTACTTATATCTTTCTTATGTGATTAACAAGTATAATACAAAAGAAAAGAACATAACCACCACCATACTGGGTCAGACTAAAGGTCCATCTAGCCTAGTATCCTTCCAGAGAGTGGCCAATGCCAGGTACCCCAGAGGGAATGAACAGAATATGTAATCAAAGTGATCCATCCCCTGTCACCCATTCCCAGCTTCTGGCAAACAGAGCCTAGGGACACCATCCCTGCCCATCCTGGCTAATAGACATTGATGGACCTATCCTCCATGAACTTATCTAGTTCTTTTTTGAACTCTGTTATGGTCTTGGCCTTCACAACATCCTCCTGCAAGGAGTTCCAAAGACTGTGCGTTGTGTGAAAAAACATTTCCTTTTGTTTGTCTTAAACCTGCTGCCTCTTAATTTTATTTGGTGACCCCTAGTTCTTGTATTATGAGGAGTAAATAACACTTCCTTATTTACTTTCTCCACACCAGTCATGATTTTATAAACCTCAATCATATTCTCCCTTAGTCATCTCTTTTCCAAGCTGAAAAGTACCAGTTTTATTAATCTCTCCTCGTACGGCAGCCATTCCATACCTCTAATTGTTGCCCTTTTCTGAACCTTTTCCAATTCCACTATATCTTTTTTGAGATGGGGCAGGAAGGGCAGGAGGAATTAATCTACACACAGTGGCCTTCTTGCTTACAGCACAATGGTTTGTTACAACCTTTCTGACATCTTTGGGGGACATAAGCAGGTGCATGTCCTCCCTCTTTTGAGATCTGGACATTTGCAGTTAAATTCCCTATCAAAGGAGATCAGAATTCTTACCCCCTTCAAAACCGGTGTGAGAAGCATCTCATTGTGAGAAATGCTGTCATAACTTAGGCTCTGTCTACATTAAGGAAATGCATACCATTGTAACAATATTAGTACCAATGTACTTACACCAGCAAACCCCTAATGTAAACATGCTGAACTGGTGAAGCTCATAGAATCATAGAATATCAGGGTTGGAAGGGACCTCAAGAAGTCATCTAGTCCAACCCCCTGCTCAAAGCAGGACCAATTCCCAACTAAATCATCCCAGCCAGGGCTTTGTCAAGCCAGGCCTTAAAAACCTCCAAGGAAGGAGACTCCACCACCTCCCTAGGTAATGCATTCCAGTGCTTCACCATCCTCCTAGTGAAATAGTGTTTCCTAATATCCAATCTGGACCTCCCACACTGCAACTTGAGACCATTGTTCCTTGTTCTGTCATCTGCCACCACTGAGAACAGCTGAGCTCCATCCTCTTTGGAACCCCCCTTCAGGTAGTTGAAGGCTGCTATCAAATCCCCCCTCATTCTTCTCTTCTGGAGACTAAACAATCCCAGTTCCCTCAGCCTCTCCTCATAAGTCATGTGCTCCAGACCCCTAATCATTTTTGTTGCCCTCCGCTGGACTCTTTCCAATTATTCCACATCCTTCTTGTAGTGTGGGGCCCAAAACTGGACACAGTATTCCAAATGAGGCCTCACCAATGTCGAATAAAGGGGAACGATCACGTTCCTCGATCTGCTGGCAATGCCCCTACTTATACAGCCCAAAATGCCATTAGCCTTCTTGGCAACAAGAGCACACTGTTGACTCATATCCAGCTTCTCGTCCACTACGACCCCTAGGTCCTTTTCTGCAGAACTGCTACCTAGCCATTTGGTCTCTAGTCTGTAGCAGTGCATGGGATTCTTTCATCCTAAGTGCAGGACTCTGCACTTGTCCTTGTTGAACCTCGTTTCTCCTAATCCTCTAATATGTCTAGGTCCCTCTGTATCTGATCCTTACCCTCCAGTGTATCTACCACACCTCCCAGTTTAGTGTCATCTGCAAACTTGCTGAGAGTGCAGTCCACACCATCCTCCAGATCATTAATAAAGATATTAAACAAAACCGGCCCCAGGACCGACCCTTGGGGCACTCCCCTTGAAACCGGCTGCCAACTAGACATGGAGCCATTGATCACTGCCCATTGAGCCCAACGATCTAGCCAGCTTTCTATCCACCTTACAGTCCATTCATCCAGCCCATACTTCTTTAACTTGGCGGCAAGAATACTGTGGGAGATCGTATCAAAAGCTTTGCTAAAGTCAAGGAATAACACATCCACTGCTTTCCCCTCATCCACAGAGCCAGTTATCTCATCATAGAAGGCAATTAGGTTAGTCAGGCACGACTTCCCCTTGGTGAATCCATGCTGACTGTTCCTGATCACTTTCATCTCCTCTGTTTCATAATTGATTCCTTGAGGACCTGCTCCGTGATTTTTCCAGGGAGACTGGCCTGTAGTTCCCCAGATCCTCCTTCTTCCCTTTTTTAAGGATGGGCACTACATTCGCCTTTTTCCAGTTGTCTGGGACCTCCCCCAATTTCCATGAGTTTTCAAAAATAATGGCTAATGGCTCTGAATCTCATCCGCCAACTCCTTTATCATCCTCGGATGCAGCGCATCCGGCCCCATGGACTTGTGCACGTCCAGTTTTTCTAAATAGTCCCGAACCACTTCTTTCTCCACAGAGGGCTGGTCACCTTCTCCCCATATTGTGCTGCCCAGTGCAGCAGTCTGGGAGCTGACCTTGTTCGTGAAGATAGAGGCAAAAAAAGCATTGAGTACATTAGCTTTTTCCACATCCTCGGTCACTAGGTTGCCTCCCTCATTCAGTAAGGGGCCCACACTTTCCTTGACTTTCTTCTTGTTGCTAACATACCTGAAGAAACCCTTCTTGTTACTCTTAACATCTCTTGCTAGCTGCAACTCCAAGTGCGATTTGGCCTTCCTGATTTCACTCCTGCATGCCTGAGCAATATTTTTATACTCCTCCCTGGTCATTTGTCCAATCTTCCACTTCTTGTAAGCTTCTTTTTTGCATTTAAGATCAGCAAGGATTTCACTGTTTAGCCAAGCTGGTCACCTGCCATATTTACTATTCTTTCTACACATCGGGATGGTTTGTTCCTGCAACCGCAATAAGGATTCTTTAAAATACAGCCAGCTCTCCTGGACCCCTTTGCCCTTCATGTTATTCTCCCACGAGATCCTGCCCATCTGTTCCCCCAGGGAGTCACTTCAGAGTCATGCTGGTATGAATTTTTTTAATGTAGACCGAGTCCAAATCACAGAAACACATTATTAGGCAAAAAACCTTTATAGGAAAGGAATTCTTTATTAAATGAACTGATCCACAGGAGGTCAAATCCAAAGCATGGCCCTTGTACACAGATATTTCTCTCAAAGAAAGATGGGCTTGCTGCATGCAGGAGTTGTTGATCGTTAGTATGAAGTTCAATTCTATTATATGCAATAGGAGGAGGAAAGAATCATTCTACATCCAAACAGCTGTGGAGTAGACTAAGCCAGGCCTAGTGAGTCCATATTACTAGCACATCCAGAAAGGGAACTGCATGAAAACAAAAAATGAAGGACACCATCCTGTCACTGGGACTATTCACAGCACGAGGAACAATTAATTGTGAATGAGGGCATCATCATCAGCCTCTATATTATTTAAGACAAAAACTGACGGGGAAATCTTTACCTCTGAGAAAATTAAAGAAGAGATCTCTCAGCTTTCTGGTCAATTAGACTTGTCAAAATAGAAACAACAGAGAGGGTCTCTCTAAACTTTCTGTAATCAAAATTGCTCAATGTACAGCCAACAGGGGTTTTTTTTTCTTTTTTTTTTTTCTGTCCAACAAAACATTTAAAAAACAAGACACTTGGTAGGTTTGACTAGAAATTTGGGTGGAATTTTAACTCTTTCAGAAGTGTTTTGGTTTATAACTAGTTGCAAAGAAATTCTCTTAGTATGTACTAACTTCCCTACTAACTATGAATAGTATTTAGACATAAATTTTACAAATCCAGACAAATTAAAGTTTGCCAGGGATTTGATATTCTTCCACACCAGTTGTATGGAATCTCACCAGACCCTAACAAGTAACAATAGTGGAAGGCCTGGACTTTTCTGACCAATATTCTCTCTGTGGCATAGAATTCTCTGAGGAAAACAGCACTTGTTCATTTTGCATTTCCCAGGTCACAACTGACACAGCAATTTCAAATCCAAGACTACCCAAGCTATGTCCCCAATGTTCAGAATGGAAAGAAACAGCTTCCTACTCTTCATCAACAGTAACCTGTGAAAACTGCTAATGAAACCGTGAAAAGGGAAAAAATTACAAAAGGATACAACTGTGCCATAACCTATTTAAGTGCTATTTTGTTAAAATGAGATGGAGTAATTAAAGTGAAGTTGCTGAGATTGACAGATTCTTGTTCAATGATCTGGTCATATAACATTGGATGCATCACAAACACTATTCTTTAGCCGTGTTTGCTACAGATTTGGCCACTAGCCCTTTCAGGAATTAAAGGCAATCTGCCAGTACGGTTTTGTGTGGTGTATGGTTGTTGAACTTACTTTCCATTAGCCTCCCATGCAGCTCAGGATTTAAGTTCTTAGCTTTCAATGAAACACGTACAATTACCCCTAGCCTTCAGATTTTTCACTACGAGTTGTTCTCTCTCATCAAATCTCACAAGCTAAGCTGGGTCAGAGTGACTCTGTACTTGGATAGACCGCCAAAGAAAATTCAGGTAATACAGGAATCATTGTAATGATTCAGTAGGTTTTGCTCTTTTGAGTCAGTGTTGAACCAAGTCTGACTCATGTTACTGATGCATTATCCTATTGAAAGTGGTATCTTTCAGTGGAGACTTCATACAAGTCCTGGCCACTTGTGGTCAAAACTATTTCACGGCACTTTCACAAGTGTGCGCAATTTACCATTGTGTCCATGCCCAGTTTGTGTCTGCATAATAAAATCCTTCCAACTTCATTTCCTTGTCTCACTCCAGTTGAGTAAGTTCTCTTCAGCTACCCAAAATGGATGTGTAGCAGTGCTATGCTCTATTTAACAGTTGCCAGCATTTCACCAGATAGTTGGCTATACGATTCCTGTATATAGTGTGACAGAGTCAGACCTGACAGCTACAGGAGTTAAAGCCCGTTTTTCTATGCACTGATAAGAGGTTACCTTAGGGTCACACCTGAGCCCAACTAAGGACTCACTGGTGACCTTTAAAAACTTCTTCCAGTGTGTGTGTGTGTGTGTGTGTGTGTGTGTGTGTGTGTGTGTGTGTGTGTGTGTGAGTGTGAGTGTGAGTGTGAGTGAGAGAGAGAGAGAGAGGAGGGACAAGAAACAAGCTGCGGAAGGATGGCAGGGAGAAAAGGTTCCACCTACTCTTTGTGGAGGGTCTGACGATGAGCAGCCAGCATAAGAAGGATCAGTGCTCTGGTGGGAGCAAGAAATGAATTTGTTTAGTTATGCTTAAGGAAGCCACTCAGGCCAACCTTGAAGCCTACATAAACTACTGTTAAGAATTATAAACCTCTAGTGAAGGACTGATTTACTCCAGCCACAGTGCCCCCCCGCTGCCAGAGTGAGAACTGCTGAGGCTGACATGGGGATAGAGATATGTTGCCACAATTTTATATAAAGTTTGGAAGAGGCAATATGGAAATAAAGGGACACTGTCAAGGTCCAAATATTCCTTCCACTGCAGGAATTGCTTAATGGCCTGTGTTGTTCAGGAGGTGAGAGTAGATGATCATATTGGTCCCTTCTGGCTCTAAAATCTATGAAACTCATTATATGCCTATAGTCACATGTGAAAATGATGGAATCCCTTAATCCAAGGTCAGAATTCTAGTCTGTTATCATGAGATACTGAGTGGTGGGGGATACGCCAGATACCCATCGGAATGAAGAGCAGTATCCACAAAGGAGTAACTCCATCGGGTAGTGTTGCCTTGCAGCAACTGTGTGTCTGAATAAAAGGTAGGGGAGAAAGCTCTGAGCCAAATCTGCAGTGGAGAAAACATCAGGCGGTAGGCACTGTAAATCAGCTCTATCCTCTGACATCTTCTGTAGCTATGTTGGCTTCCAAACGTCTCGGCCTCCAAGCTTTTGGGCTCAGTCAGTACCACCAAGAGGGGCTTTGGTCCCAAGACAAGCTTCTGCCTCCTTATTTATTTCTGCCTAGGCATACACACAGCAGGTTCAGGTACAACAGTCGCCCTCTTCAACCTTGCTTGTTGGAATGTGAGGACAACGTACACTGATATGTCAAATGATCTAGAGGAGGTCAATGATCCGAGGAAGTCCATCATCACAGACTGCGAGCTGGAGAAGCTTGACATTGATGTAGCCCCTCTATCTGAAACCACACTAGCTGACAGGTTCTCCACATGAGATGTAGTACATTTTTTGGGGGGCATGGAAAAAGCAAAACAAGACTGCTGTGAGCACAGTATAGGTTTTGCAGTCAAAAATTCATTAGCACCCTGGGCCTAACATCTTGTTACAACATCAAAATGTATCATAGCATTAAGACTATCTACCACAGGTGGCTTTGCCAACATCAGGATATATGCCCCAATACTTTCTTTCATCTCTGAACAGAAGGACTTGCTCTATCAGCAACTTGAGAGCATTATCAAAAAGCTACCACTAGGAGATTTCAACACTAGAGTCGGCTCAGCTCATGAGATGTGGCCACTATGCACTGGCCACCATAGAGAGGGAAAAATGAACCACAATGGGCAAAGACTAGTGGAGCTCTGCAGTCACTGGGGGCTGTGCATTACCAACTATAAGGAACTTATGCAGCCTGTCCAACGCTTGTAATTGAATTAATTTGTCTTACCCCTGTTACTCATCATCCACAAAAAAGCCGCCCCACAGGCTATATAAGAACTCAATGAGTGCCAGTCTGTGTCTGCCCAACCCAACAGCTGCCTGGCTCAGTACTCGCTAGGTGCTGGGTTGTGCTTTTTACAATAATCTGATTCTGCTTCAGTTGAAGCAGAGTCTGTTGTGAGTGTTACCTTGTTCCATGACATCAACACCTACTTCCAAGATGGTCGTTGCCAGTGCTGGTCATGGACACACTCCAGATTTGAACACTGGCACCAACTGGATTTAACTGTCACCTGTAGAAAACACCTACAGGATGTTATCTATACTTGCAGTTTTCATAGTGAAGATTGGACTGTGCTGCAAATTAAGGCTTTTACTAGGAAAAATCCATTGTACCCATTAACACTGCCACCTATGCATTATCAGCTCAAAAGAACAAGCAAGGTGTTTTCAATTCATTGCAAATTTCAGGGAAGCTATGTCATTGATTGCATCATCCCTGAATGCTGATGCAGCATGGAACACAGTCAGAATGAATATCCATATAGCTGCAACATTGGCTTAAAAAGACTGTAGAAGATAAAGACTGGTTTGCAGCATACTCTGAAAAAATACTTCCAGTTATTGAAACAAAGGCACAGCATATCTTTACCACAAAATGAACCCCGCTCCTAAGATACATGATAACCGCAGGCTGGCCAAGAGCGCATTGCAATGAACAACAAGGCAATGTGTGCAATGACACTGGCTCAAACTATGTGAGAAGGTAAAAATGTCCTTTGAGAATGGAGAGCTAAGAGGTATGTATGATGGATTCAACCAAGCAGTATGTCCTTCAGCCAAGAAGGCTGTCCTGCTCAAATCTCTTAATGGAGACATAACATTGACAGATGCTATGCTGGATGGAACACTATCACAAACTCTATTCACGTGAAATCACAGTTTCGGAAGAAGCACTAAATGTGACCCCCAGACTCCAGATTATCCAAGAGCTAGATATAGAATCATCTATAAATGAGCTTGAAAAGGCAATCGCTTCCCAGGAAAGGTGACAGGAAAAGATGGAATTCCAGCTGACATAGTGAAACAAGGAGGACAGATGTGCTTAAACATCTTCCAATGTCCTGTTTGCCTGTTGGAGGGAAGGAGGTGTACCACAAGACATGAAGAATACCACCATCACAACATTGTACAAAAAACAAAAGAGATCAAGGTGATTGCAACAGCTACAGAGAAATCTCTCTCCTTAGAGTTGCTGGCAAGACATTAGTACAGGTCACTCAAAAGACTGCAAGTTCTTTTGCATCTATGCCGGTAGATCAATTATCTTTATATATCGAGAGTCAGTGCAGTTTCCATGCCGGTAGATCAATTATCCATCAGTGTTGCACTAAGGCAACTGCCAGAAACATTGACACCACCAGCTGGGAAGATGTAGCTAGCAACAGACCATATTGAAGGGTTGTGCCACGAAGTCAGGGAGACCAAAGAGAGTGGAAGTGAAGACAGCAAAGAGGAAAGCGCAACACGCCTCAAACACTAGTCATGCTCCAGCTTCATTTTCTGACATGCATTATCTGTGGCAAGGACTGTTGCTCAATAATTGGGACTTTTTAGCCACTCACAATGCTACAGGAGTGCACACAGAAACTGAACTGCTTTGATAGCTAAACCATTGTCTTTCAAGACAAACAGTTGCCATTCCATTCCTAGCATGAGACAAGTCAAATCTGTGCCTCCCAACTGTCTTGACTCAAGGCTAATGGAAACTCTTGAGCAAGACTGGAAGTATTTAGCAGATAATTTAGTATTATAGGGTCTTGCTTCTCAAAAAGCTATATTTAAAGAAAGCATCACATTATTAAAAACAAAATAAAGAAAGCTACACTTAAAATGTTATTTTTCAACGTGATGTGGTCATGGTGAATTAGTGGTCAAACTGAATTAGTCTACCAGCAAATGATTTGAATTTGCTATGGAAGCTGGTTATTAGAAATAAAATCACCACAATAATGTTAAGAACTCCATCACTACCATAAAAAGGTTTAACACACATACACATAAATAACTTACAATAATTTTGGAACAGTTTTATTGATTTATGACACCTTGTCATATCAAAAACAGTTTAAAACACAGTATGAGTATTACATTGTAATTCCATTTTGTTTTACCATAGGATTTTATATTTTCTCCTGTGCAATTTCAGGTTTTTTTTTTTAAATAGCATCCTCAAAATATGAAGTAAATTAAGGTGGCTTTTAAAATATATAATATTCCTTCACTGTGTTGTTCTGACAGTTGTAGTCTGTTCTCCTCAGCAATACATTTGTTTTCCATAAAGGGCAAAAGCCATGTTGCTTCAACCACAAAGTGTTATTAAGTTAATAAAAGCCACCTTTGGTTTCCTAATTTCTGCAACTGTAGATTGTTTTTAAAACATCCTCCAAAATGTTTACAAAACAGGACAACAGTGTCATCATGGGTCCAATAGTTTCATCATGTCAGCCCAGCAGGCATATGTCTGAATTGAGAAGAGATTTTCAACGCAACTGCAAAAAAATACCCCTTTTTTTTTTAAAATAAAGTCACAGTAAGACTATTATATTTTTTGTCCCTTAAAAAAGTCCACTCCTTTCAGCTCTTCAGGCAGATAGTCTTGCTCTACAGGTTCCTTGTACATAGGGTTATATTTATAATCTTTACCATAGCCCAAGTCCTTCATGAGCCTGGTTGGGGCATTTCTCAAGTGCAGTGGAACAGGTGGCAGTGGTCCCTGGTGGTTTCTCAAACATGCTTTGACATTGCTGTATGCACTGTACACCTCAATAGACTTGGGTGCTCTAGCAAAGTAGACTACACATTGGGCTAGTATGACCTGCAAAACAGAGAGTGAGCAATATTACGTGACTTTTAGATTGTAAACTCTTTGGAACAAGGACCATCATTTAGTTTGTTCTTTGTACAGCATGTAGCACAATGGGCCATGTCCTTGTCTAGCTTGTAGCTGCTATTGCACTATGACTGTTTAATAATACCACCACCAGCACCACCACCTCCTCTTGCTTTTGGCTAATTAAGAAGCAAAAGAATAGTTAACTTAGAATACAAAGTTGTAAATATTATACAAAGAAACCAAGAGTGACAAGACAAAATAAAACTTGTTAAAAATATGTGTATGCTCGTACAAACAAGTTTGTGACAGCTTTACCTCACATTCTGGCATTCCAATAAAATGACAGCCTTGGTATGCAGCAACTGCTTGTGTTAATGCCAAAGGATCTGCCAGTCCTACAACAAAAAGGATCATACGTAAGTAAATTAAAACCAGCAAAGTAGAGTAAGTACTGTCTTTCTTCATCTACGCTACAAAGTCATACCTCTGCTACTGAAGTAAAGGTATGCAGGTATATTGGAGGTGGCTTTTTCAGATAACAGGTCATTTTAGATAATATATGTAGATGGTTTCCCCAAGACTACAACCATCACATCTTCATTAAAGTATTACAAGGGAAGTTTTGGTGAATCAGTCAGCCGTGGATAAGCCAGCAAGCTGTTAACAACTGGGAAAACAGTCAGCAGGCTTTGAAGTCAGGGTGATTTAGAGAGTTAGTTTCCCCAATTACCAGAAAATATGGGTGTCCCTAACACCCTCTGGATAATTTAAGTACAAATGAAAATACATTTTTAGTTAAATAAAATAAAATTGTTTTGATTATCTACTGACACCTAAATTCAGGGATCTGTGTTTTTCCTGTAACAGTTGATCAAATCATTAACACCCAAAGTGGAATTCTGAATGCAGTCATCCACTTAATCTGAGGTGTCAATGATATCATCAGTTGTTGCAAAATAAAAAGTTTAGTCCTGAACTCTAGTTATGGCAACGGACTTTGATTTGTTGTTTTTTTAAACAAACAGATTTTTCCAAAAGTAACTGATGCAAACGGAAGAACTTTTAGATATTATTTTTTAAAATGTTCCAGTACTATTATTGTGATGCCCACCTATATCTTCGCTTGCAAATCTCACCAGCCTTCTTGCCACATACAGGGGATTCTCACCACCTTCGAGCATTCGGGCAAGCCAGTAAAGGGAAGCATTTTCATCTGAGCCTCGCATAGATTTATGAAGTGCAGAAATACAGTTGTAATGCTCTTCACCTATTTAGAGAGGGGAAAAAATGGCGAGAAATGTTATGTACAGAAATTTAACTGAACGAACCCACAGAACATCTATTTTTTTATTACTTGTGCTTTCAATAGTAAATACATTTTAAGGGAATTTCTTTTAACTGGGTAATAACTAGATATGGGCCAAAACGTCAGATCCAATCCCCTAAATCTGTGTGTGTAAGTTGTGTCTGATATGCAGCAGGCTTATTCAATTTTTTTAAAGTTTTTACCTTTTCTTTATACACTGAAAAACAAAATAAAATTGTTTTTGTAGTTCTCCTTTAAAATCTGTCTTCAACAAGAAAAAATTATTTAATTTTAGGGCAATTAGGAATCAGGAAAGCCATATAGAATAGCTATTGATGAGGAACAAGAAAGGGAAAAATATATTCCAGTTGATTGGTGAGTATTACTGGGTAAGGAATTCATCAACAAGCTTACTGTGCCACCACTTTTGAATATTCATGGAAAATTGGGGAGGTGACAGAAGACTGGACGAAAAACAAACTGTACTACTGATCTAACAAAGAGAAAAGGAGCCTAGCAATTATATTCTCATAAATTGAACAATATCTGACGACAAACAGCAAAAATTAAGGAAAAGTATTTCACTCCTATGCCAATTTTTTCCCATTCAGATAGGGAGAAACCTGGAAAGATGCAATACTGAAAGAGATCTACAGCGGACAGAAGACAGTAATCAGATGTGAATTTGCAATGTTAGATTCCAACAAAGAAACCAATGCAATTTTATGATGAATACATAGAGATGTCATATCACAAAGTCTGGAGAAAATAGTTTTTCTCTACAGCGCTGGTGCAACTGCATCCTGGATTCAGTTACAGGCACTTTCTTTACCAGACAGACACTGACAAATGGATGGGAGCTCAGGAGGGAAAAAGTGATTACATATGGGGCTAGAAGAACTGAAATGCCAAGTAAGTTTAATATATAGAGATTGGCTAACTAACTCCTGCAGGGAGACAACTGAGGAAAAGGAGCAGAGCAAAGCAAAGCAAAGCAAAAGTGGATATAACTAAAAATAAAAGGGGGAAATTAAGAAAGGGAAACAGACAGTTTATGTGTACTTGATTAGCAAGTTTTTAAAAAAATATATTTATGTTTTTTAACTTTCCTTATCATCTGCATTTTTTTTGGCTAAGTGTCTGGTGTGCTTTGGTTCACAGATACCAAAAATATTAAAATTATTAAACAACTGACTGCACATAAAAGCAACTGTTACATTTCTCTTTCTCTTCTATCTCACAAAATTTACACCCACGGGGCCTTATCCTTAGCATTCTTAGGTGTTGTGTAATAGAAGCTGTTCATGTTAGTTTGAGTATGGAGGCCCCAAACCTTCTGCCATTGAACTGAAAAGGAAAACACTTGCAGACTTTCATGGGAGCAAGACCTGGGCCCAAGTCCCATATAGTTATTGTAAATACCATATTGTTATTCTATCCAGATTCTAGGCTCACAAGTGTGGGCTTCTGGAACATACAAGCCTGCAGACAGCTATTTTTAACAGTATTCCACACAGAGTCCACTGGTATGCAGTCATTATCATGCCAACATACGCAGCATATCTGTGCTCCATCATAGCACTCAAGCTTTCAACTTCAGCTGGTAGCAATAAACCCAAGCAGCTGAACTCGCATCATGCTCTCGGAAAAGGCGTCTCTTGGTCTTTTAAAGTAAAGACGACACACTTGCCCATCTCTTTCTAATGAAAGTGCTTTCATGTGCGGTTTAGGCTGCTAGACGGGAGTTGACTTTGTAATACAACACCAGATGGGGAGAACCCAAACATGTATATAAGCCCTGAAACACAACAAGGTATGTATTTCACAGCAGATGACCAAGTCCTGTTGGTAACAGACATGGAAAAGGCCATATTACTATTCTACATTTACATTACAGTCACAGCTAGAGACCTCAACCAGGTCAGCGTCTCATTGTGCTAGGCACTGTACAGATAAAACAAGCAATAGTCCCTGTCGCACCCATATTCTGCCCTTTTCAGCCAGAGAAGAATGTAGCCAGCCTGTGGATAAGGGATAGCAAGTACACAGTAAGAGGGAGACCACAACAATTGAACTGATAAGAAGAGGTCTTCTGCCTGGGACTTATGAGAAAGAAAGCATGAAAAGCCAGTACATAACCTTCAGCCTGCACATAACTAATGTATGGGCTTTTTGCTACTTCATAAAGAAGGAAGATTTTATTTATTTATTTATTTTTAAATAATTTGAAGGGGTTTCCAGATAAGAAGATATTCCCAGTAGCTGGGCTAAACAAACTCAGAGGCCAAAGACTGAATAAATCCAAACAATGATTACTATATAAATAACTAGAAACATCACAGTGATTATTTATCATTGTTTTCAATTAAATCAACACTAATACAATCAGAAATATGAAAATAAAATGTAAAAGTGATGGGGGAAATATACAAACTTGTAACTGAAATGCAGTGTTGTATCAATTCATCCATTAACATAAATATCAATATTGTGTCACTGTTTTCTTGTGCTTCCCCATCTGTTTGTCTCTTGTCTCATACTTAGATTGTAAGCTCTTAGTGACAGGGATCTCCTTTTTGATGTGGGTTTGTACAATGCCAAGCACAATAGGGTCCTGCTCCATGATTGAAGCTCCTAGGCACTAGGGTAATACAAATAATCAATAATACAATATGGACACTGTTCAAGAGTGAGTGCTGTATCAACCATTATAGACCCTTAAATTATACTGAAAAAAATCAAGATAAAAACTACAAGATGTCCAGAATCACTTGTTTCCCTCAGATCTACTGTACATTGCAAATGGTGCAGCATTCAACTGGTGGCTGAGTTTGACAAGAACACCTCCTTTATCTGGATGCTACTCTATACAACTCAATCTTCGCTGGTGTGCACACACAGAGAGCAGCATCCCTATGAGGGGAAGGATTTATACAGTTTGGGTTGGGAGTGGCTCGCTCCCTAGGCTTCTGGTTAGTGCTTGGTGGAAGTATGTAGGAAAATACACCTCAATATTTATTTGGCCACACTTGCATAAGATGACAAGAACTCTCAATTTCATATTTACTTAACATCTGATCAAATGCCACTTAACCACTTGGATTAGCTAAATGCACAGTTATTACATAGAGTTTATGCTAATACTATCATGATTAAGCAACAATAATTACCATTCACTATTGTCAGGCTAAATACATTTCTTGGAACATATTCTACTAGAAGGGCAATCTTGATTCAGCATGTCCTAGTTATAAAATTCCTTACAATATGCTCTATGTATACAGCTCCTGCTGTCTAGAAGCACTTTACACACTATATGCCTAAAGCATCACTGAACTGCAGTGACCTCTAGCATAGAGGGCAATGGTCAAGCAGCATACATGAGGCTTCACAGAGTAGGGAGAAGGGAAATGTTGTAGGAGGATACAGCAAGGCAAACCTCAATTCTTACAGAATGCATCATGGGCTCTTAAAAATTGTTTGCTGTGTGTTAATCTTTCAAAGACAATATCTGATGAACTCAAACAGGTAAACTGCATGGAACCCAGTGTATTTACCTCAAGGACAAGCGGCTGACCTAATATGCTTATATTTGAACTAGTGGCTTCAGAGAGACACTGAGTATGGCACCCGGATACATTCTAACTAGACAGACAGAGCAGTGGAAGCTGAGGGCACTCAACACCTCACAAGATGGGTTGAGCATTTCAAAGGACTGGGAAATAAAGAGACAGCAAATTGATAAAGGGTGGGGAAAGGTATATAACACACTCGTGAATCCCAGGACGTGAAATTTGGCACGTCTCTCCTTACTGCCACAATATCCTCTTCTTTCTATCTCTATCCACTGCCTTTTTTCTTTTTCTTTTTTTTTTTTTGCTGTCTACCACTGGTCTTTTGTCTCCTTTCTCCCCTCCCCAATCAAATCAGTTGCTGGCTGGGTGTCTTTACCCAAAGATTATTTTCTTAGACAACTGTTTCTCTTTGTAACAGAAAACTTAAAAGCACCATACAAAGTTGAAATAAAAAAAACAAACAACAACTCTTTCATTACAAATTTTGGCAAGTGTAATTACAGATAATCCATCACATTTGATCTACTGGAAAATTAAGTCAATCCATTTTCCAAACTTTTCTTGGCATAATTTTTAGAAGCTAATATGCAGTGTCATTCACATATTTCCAAAACACTAGCATATAAATTGTTAAGTATAAGGAAACTCATCTAATCCTTAATACTCAATCTCTAATTCCCACATCTACGACATAAAAAGGTACAAATAGCCAGCATTTGAGACACATAATGTTGCCAAGTCACGAATTTAGTAAGAGCTGGTATCAAATTAGGAATCCTTACATGCAGTTATACGTACATGGCCTGACATTAGCGAACTACAAAATTCATTACCTTATAAAGCATCTCCAAAAATAAAAAGTTAACCATTCAGATTTTCAAACTGAATTTTGTTGCTAATATGAGCACTGAAAGACTTTTCAGACCTAATAAAAATGCCATTGTAGCATTCCATCTCCCCCACAAAATAAACATTTAATTTGAAAAATCCTTCTATCTCAAACGCCCACCAACCAAATACATAACAGCAACAACATAACCATTTTAGAGTTTTTAAATCACCTTTAGGCAGGCCAATGTCAACTAATGTTGCCTAAAAAAATGACAACGTACATCATTACAGTGACAAATTTATTTCTCAAAAAGAACAGGAGTACTTCTAGGTGCCACAAGTACTCCTGTTCTTTTTGCAGATACAGACTAACACGGCTGCTACTTTGAAATTTATTTCTGGATTCCATGTAAGATATTTGTTATATCTTTCATAAAACATTTAATTTTCCATCCTTCAGAATAATTATCTTACTTTGAAATAAATATCATTAATATTGACTGGCTTATAGTGCGAAAGAGGTACTATACTGCTCTAAAGACTATTTCCCAACCTGAAGAACACAACCATCCTGCCCTTCCTATAATAATAAATGGAAGAGGGATCCCAGCAGAGGGGAGGGAAGTTCCAGGAGATCCTGATATAAAAAAGGTAGAGAACCACTGCTCTAAAGATTTAGACATTTAGCAGTCCTGTAAAAGAAAGATAACTTGGTTATGTTAAGGGCAATATTTCAATACAGTTGCTACTGCATCCGAGTGAATATTTAACTGTTCTATTAAAAAGACTACATATAAAATTATTAAAAAGTATCAGGTCTTAAGGCCGAAGTGTACTAGCCAAAGCAACATATTCGGGCAACACATACAATATCAGGAAACATTTTTAGCTAACAGCAAATCAATTATATTTAACAATCCCCAGGGACATCTGGAATTTATTTTATTATCCCCTTAACTTTGTTCCTTGCTGACTGCTCGTGTGCACATACTAAGCTCTCTGCTGTTCCACTCCCATTGTCTCCCATCCTCTTGTCAGCCACCCTCCACCCATATTTCCACAGAGATTCTTTAGGTAAAGACAGCAGGGTCCTTCTGCCCCAGACAAACAGTCCAGGTGAGAGGCAGGCCTGGCTTCTTCTTTACGAAAAGGTGTGCAAGTAGAAGCACTGACAGCCCAGGGGTGGTGCCCTGCGCTGTACTACAACCACCCTCTGCTCTGCCGTTCCAGCTATTCCATTCCAGGCCTTACACATCACCATGATGCAATGCTTCTCCAGGGCTCAGATGAGACCTAGAATTAGCGAAAGGAAAGTCTCTCTCACTGGCACTGGAAAGACTCCTAACTCTTGCTGGCCTCCAGAAACCAGCACACTGGGATTAGGCTGGGACTCAGAGCACTGGTGTTTCACAGCTGGCAGCCTCTGCCAGATCGACAGTCTGCAGGCACCCACATCAGACATAATCCACTGCTTATTTCCCTGAAACCATATGCTGCGATAGGTGCTGGAACTAGGAGTGCTGGCTTGAAGTGGTTTCCATTATATACAGGGTTTACAGTTTGGTTCAAAGGCTCTCCACAAACCCACTATACAAACTGTTACAGTGCCCCTGTGTGGTGATCTCTTCTGTGAGACCAGCATGCTACTTTAGGTCATGTGATTTGGGTTCAACCAACCAAATAGCATTAAAAAAAATTGAGGTTAATAAATGTTAGGCTAAGTCTTAAAAAATTATTTGAAATGGGACGTGTGCTCTGTGACAAAGATGTGCAAACTGCTCCCTCAATTTTCCAGCAACATTTTAACTACTCACATGATTTTGTTTATCTGAAACAGCATTTTTGGATGCCTACCAGAAAAATCCATGCATCCCCCGTCAACCATGACCAAACTGCTATTACCACTTTGCACCAAAATACATAATGGGCTTCAATTGCTTCCTCTAGGCTCCAGATGGAGGAGAGATTTTAGTCACTTGGCTTTCACCCTCTCTGGCAAATTTTCCACATCATGGGGCTTAAGTTTATGCCAACATAAGTCTAGGTGAACCTCATCTGAATTTGGTCCACACCTGAAATGGAAAGAGCCCAGCTTGACTCTCAGTTCTCAGGACAAGTTTGTAGGGCTGGCAGTTAGACTAAAGTTGTAAACTGAGCATATTTGATCTAGACATTAAGAGAAATAAGAAACCCCACAATATCTTTTTTTTTGGGGGGGGGGCATGAAAATATCAGACCTTTTTCAGAGTAGAACCACAATTC
Organism: Trachemys scripta elegans; assembly: GCF_013100865.1. Lineage (NCBI taxonomy): Eukaryota > Metazoa > Chordata > Testudines > Emydidae > Trachemys > Trachemys scripta. The sequence goes on from NC_048299.1 coordinate 164,855,798, forward strand.
AAGACTAGTTTGTAAATCAGTGACAGCTTGGAAAAATAAATAATTCATAAGATATAATTTTATATCATCAGTCCTTGCTAAATAGCACTACCTTCAGGGTAACTGCTCACCTGCTCGGTCATACAGGATATGGGATCGCTGTAGTCCTTCCTTCACATGGTCTTCTGTTATAAAAACTCCACCCACAGAGCAACCTTGTGTGCTAGCCTGATGAGAGGTTTTCCCTGCAGTTAATCTGGCCTGAACAGCCAATTGGAGTCCATTCAGTCCAGTTCTTGCATCACCATCACAAAGGTAAGCTAGAGTGCTTATAGCTTTTTCCTCTATGTACACAGGGGACCTGCAATGGAATTAGCCCATGTTATTTTCATATTACATTCTTTTCATTGCAAATTACTCACAATGTTACCTGTTTTTTTTTTTTAAAAACAGCATTCACTGAGAAGTATCTGGGTTTAAAGAGCTGTCCTTTAATTCATGCCATTGTGCTGAAGTATTGCAGGGGTTCTGAGAACAGTATGTGACCTATGTGCCATGTGTGTTATAATGCTTAAGCACAATGGCATGTGTAAAAGCTGGAATGGAAGATTTCAACCATATCTGAACTTCCTTGTTTTTGCAAGATCAGATTGGACAGGGAAGTTTATTTAATGGTAGATTAGGTGATTTTAAAGCTCATCCTGTCTGTCCTGGGAGTGTTGTGGACTTCAATCAATCAATATTTAATAAAACACTGACATCCTTGGATGGAAGGCACTTCAGAACTATTCTTATGCACAAAAATGTGGTACTTTTAGCATGCAAGTATCCAACTGCATATTATAGACTAATGAGGCATTATGCAATCAATATGACCTTTGAAACTACTGTAAACAAGAGAATTGACACCAGATCATTTTTTTAAAGTTAAAAAGTGGTATTTAAAGTTCACTTGAAAGTGTATAAAAGTCTTTGACCATAGAAAACAGATAACAGACAATTTGTCTTGGAGCCAAATCTTCATGGGTGTGCACATAAATCTAAAGAATAAAAAAGTCATTATTATGACCATAATTTGTATTATAGTAATTGTACTAACACTGTACAAACACACAGAAAGAGACATTAAAGAACACACAATATAAACAGAAAGACAGACCGAGGGTTGGAGGAAAAAGAGAAGCATAATGTAAAGTGACTTGCCCCAGGTCACACAGCAGATCAATGGCAAACTGGAAACAAGAGCCCAGTTCTGCTCCTGACTTTCAATCAAGTGTCCTATCGAATACATAGCAGAAGGTACTGTAGTGAAAAGTGCACCATGAACAATGACTAACTGCCATTTCCAGTATTCAACTGAAAAAAAAAAATCAATAGATTCATCAACTGGGGATTAATGCACAGAGACAGGAGAGAGCGGTGATTCCACACTGAGTGTCCTGACACGCCAAATAATTTAGGATTCACCCACAGCTCTGCACTTCATTCACTGAAAGATTTACTACTATTATCAGAAATGATGCATGACGAGGCCAGCTACCAATGCCAGTGTTTCCAGACACACTGATCTGCTAATCTTTATTATTTGACCTAGGTCTTTATAGGGTTATGATAAATATCTTAGCCGAGCGGGCAACAGCTGCAAGGGCTCTGAAATTACAGGTACAAGGACAGCAGTAACTCCCTCTCATTTTAGCCTAGTCAGAAGCAGACCTGAATGTCAACACCAGATATATATATCAAGTTTTTATTCCTCTCAAACTAAACGCTTGCTGCACACTCCCAAACCAGAGGGCCATTTTTGCTAAGAAAAAGATAACATAACATGCACGCCCTCAGCTGTCACTCCCCTCCGCTCCGTAGTACTTTTATCTGAGGGACTCAAATACAGAACATTAAACAGGTGTTGCTAATGTCTGAGTAGTGTAGTCTGTAGCTTACGTGCCCCATCTCCTTTATGTGGTGGATTTGAGGGATTGGGAATGGCCTATGGATCTGCATATTCTTGTGTCCACACCATCCCCACAGTCTCTCCTCCAACCGTGCACAAGGAGCCCCAGAGAGCCATGCTCCATAGTGTGCAGGGAATGCACATCCGCTGTCACATTGAGATAACTACTTTTTCCAATAACATTTCGGGGGGGTGGGGGTGGAGGGAGCTGTGGAATGAAGGAAGCACTGTACAGTACATCTCATTGTAATAATAACTTGATATTTAAAGAGACTGTGATGATGTATCAGGATTCATCCTTCAGAGCTAAAGTTGGCCACTGGGTTTTGTTACGTTTTGAAACAAACCAATAGGTGCTAATCAGTTGTAGCTGAATAAAAGGTTATTTTTAAAGCACAGCAGGCAGCAAAAGCACTTATACTACAAGTGCCTACGTCAACAGAGAGCAAGAGCAAACAACATGCTGTATGTTTAAAAAACAAAATACTTTGGATTTCCCAGTGGGGAAGATTAGAGAGGAGGATTCATAGAATAGTTCCGACAGAGACCAGGCATTTGCCTGATTAAAAAAAGGCATGAGGCATTTCAGGCTTCTTGCTTTCAGAATATAGGCCGAAACTGAACCCACATCCAGTGGCTAGGGCATCAGACTGGGAGTCAAGAGAGCTCTTAGGGGCAGGGATTATCACTTGCTATGTTTGGATAGGCCCCAACCTACCAGCCCTATTGCAATTTAATTGTTAAATAATAATACATTTGAGTTCTATTCTTGGCTCTGCTATTGACTCATTGTATGACCTCAGCCTCTCAGTGCCTCAGTTGTACTGATAAGGTGTTTATATATCCCACTCTATTGTAATGACAGGGACAATAATCCTTACCCATCTTGGTAAAGTGCTTTGAGATCTATGGATGATGTAGAAGTAGTAGTCTCATTTCCATGAAAGCAACATTCTACCAAACGTGACCCAATATAGCTATTTTAAATAAAAAGGTTCAGTACTGCATTATAGAAAATTTAGACTGTATTATATAACAAATTCTTATCAGCTCCATTATTATGTATTAAAAGTCAATAATATGTAACATGATCAAGACAGCAGGCTCTCTCCCCAAAAGCTTACTATTTATTATGCTAAAATCCACCACAGGAATAGGGAGAGCACCTTGATTAAGGCCAGAGGTATCACAATGACATTGCTCTCTTTTTTTTCAGGGGACGATATTTTAGGCAGGCAATAACAGGACTCCACAATAGGGCATTGAGAGCACAGATGAGGATGTAAATAAAAAAAAAAACTGCTTAAAAGGGAGACAAGGTAAAAGACTGAAAAATATATTTCACTAGGCACATTTTAAAAAAAGTATTGCATATTGAACGCGAGATTAAAATAAAAATAAGTGGAGAAACTGTCATGCATGAAACAGTCATGCTTACAATACAGTGCAGTCAGTGGTTTTAAATAAGGTTGGGGTTCTTCCCCATCCCCCCAAAATATTTCAGTAGAAGAGAATACCCCTTCATCAGAGGAAACTGATACTTACACTAATTCATTCAAATACTGCATTTCTTCCCTTAAGAATTACTATTTCAGTACAAATTGTAGCAGTGATCCAGAGACTCCAGATTAACAGTGAGTTTGCTAATTTTGCTTTAGTAGGCAAGATCCTGATTACAAAGTAATGTTTAATTATGTCAATATTTTGGTTTCCAAAACCAAACTATTTCACCTTTTTTACCCTGGCCTGCCATCCCATGCTCAGAAGCTAAAATCCATTCTTTGTGTTTTTACAGACTTGCCCCTTACTCTACATGCCTTAACAATTTAAAGTCAGGAATACTACTCTGACCTCGCAACAGATTCATGCTCATCTTACAAATGGACTGTCTAGTACTTAACAGGGAACATACTAGATGCCAAGTCTTGATGTTTGTACCTTGTAACTAGCGATACTTGGAGACAAAAATATAAACAAACAAACAGGGGCACCCCAGGAACTATCACTTACTGACAACAAAATGTTATACCAGGGGTAGGCAACCTATGGCACGCGTGCTGAAGGCGGCACGTGAGCTGATTTTCAGTGACACTCACACTGCCCGGGTCCCTAGCCACCGGTCCGGAGGGGGAGGGGGGGAGAGGGGGTGTCTGCATTTTAATTAAATTTTAAATGAAGCTTCTTAAACATTTTAAAAACCTTGTTTACTTTACATAAAACAATAGTTTAGTTATACATTATAGACTTATAGAAAGAGACCTTCTAAAAACGTTAAAATGTGTTACTGGCACGCGAAACCTTAAATTAGAATGAATAAATGAAGACTCAGCACACCGCTTCTGAAAGGTTGCCGACCCCTGTGCTATACTAACTAAGTTGAAGGAAAACCACAGCTAGATAGTTTTTCCAAGAGTAAATATCTCACTAGCTTGTCTCCACTATGGAATCCATCTGAATCCCAGCATGAACTATCCTAAAAAACTGTCATCAGGCCAAATTCTGAGGTGATTTGCAAGATGCTATTAATGAGTGCAAGGGAGTCAAAGTGAGTGTAACCTACTTGTGGAAGGGCTGGAAATACAACAAACAGCAGGGTGCAATATAAAGTAGCCCCTCATTTCTTTAATGTACCCTCAAACATTACAGTCCCACAGCAAGTTACACTAGTGTAGACTCCCTTCTCAACAGAGCCATATAACATCAATTTTGAAGCACAATTTTCAAAGAAATAAATTAATTCTTCATAAAAATAATAATACAAATAACTGATGATAAAATACATGGCTTAAACCACCTTAAAAGATCACTTCTGAATTTGGCTCTTCATCTCAGCTCCAATGTCTGCAGGAAAGTTAGAGAGAATATGCAATAAAAAAGGGAACAACTTTCTAAAAGACTTGAGACCAAAAAGGAGATTTTAATCAAGATGATTAAGATAAAACAAGTAAGTGGAATAATATTTCATTAATTACAATGCACTAATTACTAGACTGAATTGCATGGCATCTAGTGGTTACTAGTGCAGGGGACTAGAAATATGGACTCCTATATTTTGCTTGACTCGGACACTACCTTGCTATGTGACCTTTCTATGTGTATTTATACACGTTTATCTAAACGGACAAAGTTGAGAGGATTAAAAAAAATTAATATTTGTAAAGTGATTTGATTTCCTGACATTAATGTTACATTGTATAAGTGTAATGTATCACTGTATGTAGAACAAGGCAGGAATTAATACATTTTAGTGTCACATTGTATATTAGTAAGACCCCCAACAAATGAAAGTGTTGGTAGCCTCTCTTTACGTTTCAGAAACATCTAATCTTTGGTATGGACTTTTTTTTCCCCTTACTTCTCCTCCTCACATTTTTGTCTCTCTCTTCCTGGCTCAGGTTTTCAGTGGCTGAGATAATGGTGCAAACTTACAAGAGTGCTTTACCTAGAGTAGTTTCTTTGCGCACAGAATTAGGACCATAGAATTTGCAACATTTTTCATTTTAGTATCTATGTTCACAGCTGGCATAAGCAGGGGCAACTTGGCTACAGTGAATCTGGCCCAAGTGTGAAACACAGACATTATGCTGCAGAACTTTAATAACTAAATTCAAAGGTTGTTAAAATAACATTAGGAATCTAACTTAATAATCGACAAAAATAAGGAAATAAAAATTAGGCGGACAATCCACTTAGTTGTAGTTACAGAAGGGGTCCCTAAAATGCCAGGTGTTACACACTATGGCCAAGGTTTCAAACTTGGGTGCCAGTAGTCAGGCCTCTGAATCCATATTTGGGCACCCACATGTAAGAGGGTTCATTTTGATAGGTCCTCAGTACTCCGATGACTACAGAAGTTGATCTGTAGCTGCTTTGCATATTTGAAAATCATTTTACATATAGGAGTCTGAACATGAATTTAGTAGAATAACTTCATGCACCCAAGTTTGAAAACTGTGGGCCATATGTGCCCACTACACATAAGAGAGTGACTTCCAGACAGAATCATCCTGAACACTGAAATCTTTCGCTTATGCTTTTTTATGACTAATCCCCAGCTTTGTGCTTTAAACTAGAGTTGTCCCATCACCAACCTCCTTTGCCACCAAATACAACATACTGTATCTTTGCGTGCATATGCTCATAATCAAAACGGGGGGTAACAATATAGATCAGTTGGTAGAACTCTTACCTCTGGGCCAGAAGAACAAGTTCTACACTAGGACCGGGGCTGCTACCCAATACTAAATATTCTATCCAATGCTAGCAGGAGAATGAAAAGATGTTCCTAAGCTTTAATTACCACCCTTATCTATATTACAACAATTTTATTTCTCAAGGGTCATTTATGGCCCAAAGTGGATTTTAAAAATTGTATTAAATAGATACAGGGAGGGAGGGAGGAATAGCTCAGTGGTTTGAGCATTGGCCTGCTAAACCCAGGGTTGTGAGTTCAATCCTTGAGGGGGCCTCTTAGGGATCTGGGGCAAAATCAGTACTTGGTCCTGCTAGTGAAGGCAGGGGGCTGGACTCGATGACCTTTCAAGGTCCCTTCCAGTTCTAGGAGATGGGGTATCTCCATTAATTTAATTTAATTTAGATACAGTTTTGTGGTGGTGGAATTTGGAGGGAACGTTACTGGGACATCCTTCAAGGAGCTTCAGAGGGCACTTCCATTGCCGCAGCAGGAGGCAGCTCATCTCCTGAAGACAGAGGACCTTCAGCTAGAGCAGTGGTTCTCAACCAGGGGTCCAGGACCTCCTGGGGTGCGGCATACAGGTTTCAGGGGGTCCGCCAAGCATGGCCAGTGTTAGACTTGCTAAGGCTCAGGGCAGAAAGCCAAAACCCTGCTGCGCAGGACTGCAACCAGGGGCCCCGAGTCCCACCACCCGGGTTGAAGCCAAAGCCTAAGCAATTTAGTTTTGTGGTCTCCCCTGTGGTATGGGGTACTGGGCAACTGCCCTGCTTGCTACCCCTTAACGCCGACCCTGGCTTTTATATGCAGAAAAACAGTTGTGGCACAGCTGAGCCGTGGAGTTTTGATAGCATGTTGGGAGGGGGCTCTGGAAGAAAAAGGTTGAGAACCCCTGAGCTAAAGGGCAAGAGGAAGTCCAGCATATGCCGTTACGCATTCATGTCGCACTCCCCACCAGTACTCGCCCAAGCCGGGGAAGCTAATGATCAAATTCGGTGGACCAAATTTGGTGATGAATCCTGGTCACGTGCCACCTGAGGCACACTGCGTATACACTAAGATGACGACCCTTTAATTTATACATCTTTTGCACACCCTAACTAGTCCGTCAAATCACTGAACAGGGGGCATGTTCCACTTTGGGAAATTCTGCCTTAATCTATATATCCCCTTCATCCCTCAGTTTCAGGGAAAACTTCATTTTATATGAAAAGAAACCACCACAGAAAACTTTTTAGGCCTTGGGACTGCATCCAAACTTGTGTGCTTATCTCCCAATTCAGCATGATGAACTATCAGCTAGCTGCATCTACTGCTAGATGTATTTTGGGGTGATGGGATTGATGATGGAGAAGAATGGCAAGCAGGGATGAGAAGAAAGTGGCTAGGGTGGGGGGGAAGAGGGAACATGCAGTGAGAAGAGAATTAGAAGGACAGCATAAAAGACAAACCAAAGGTAAGAGACAAGATGTATATATAAGAGGATATTTTTTGACCAATAAGAGCACCATTTGTCAGACAGACAAGCAAGAAGCACCAGGAAAGAATTAAAGAAAAGAAATCTTTATAATTGGAGTTCTAGCCTTACTTTTAAAAAGCTGGGCCTCCATTTTTATCACTGGTTGGGGACACTGTCCCTCATGAACAAATTCCTGAAACTATGCTAGACAGACTTCTTTTGACTCTTTGTGCTGCTTAATTCATCCAGAGCTAGTGGAAGGTTACAGATATGGAGTCAAATGAAACCTAAACCCTCCCCAAATGCAACTGAAACTATGCCTTGTACTTTAATCCCATATACAAAGGAAAGCCTCCAAAACCCAGTCAGGGTGTAGTCACAAACACAGCTGTGCTGTTACATTAAAGTTGACATGCAGCCCTCCCTCCTCCAAGCTACAATTCACATCCCTGTGTAATATATAAAAGCAACAAATGGGTAAACAATGTCAGGAATCGTGCCCTAAATAATGTAACAGAATTCCCTCATTCATTGCACTAAACTGTACAATATAGGAATTCACATTGCTCATGTAATACAACAGGACAAAAATACATTCTCAGGGGCTATATCTTTCTCATTTTCTATATGTACAGGGATATTCCTGCACTATTACTTATTTCCTGTGAACACACTGTAAGTTCTTAATTATAACACAGTTAAGCACTAGTATGGAAACAAATGAAACAACAACAAACATGAAATTTAAACAGAGCTATGCACTATTTTGAATTCATTAGTTGCCCATTTTAAAATGATGACTGCAAATAAATTCCAGTGTGGGGAAGAGGGAGCAAAATAGAGAATTTATTTTCCAAGAAAACATTACACTCCTTTCTACCCTTTTCACCCTCAAGCTCACTCAGAAATACTTGTCATCCCCATTGTAACCTCAGAAGAAATTGTGATTTTAGTTTCTCAGGTACGATACCAAACTTTTAGCATGGCTTTAATTTAACGCGATTGATTTGGACAATTAGAGGAAGGAAACAGGAACTATTTTTTAATATTTTATTCACTTCACACAGTGAAGAGATAAAGTCATGTGTGGCATATAGCAACTTCATTTGCTGTATAGGTTCACAAAGGTTCCCTATCCAACTCGTTCGAACAAGTTATGCAAAATACAGCAGCTTTTTGGCTGGTGGGCTCAAAATAAGTAACATGTAATGCCCTATCTACCACCTCACAGTAATATGATGCTTTTACAACCAACAACAGAAAGTACTGCATGAGGGTATGACAGGACCCAGTTACAGGCTTCCAAAGCAAATCCTCAGCTGCAGAACAGATTTACATATCCTGTGGGTGAGTCAGAGGCGACAAATCCAAGTATAAAACTCTGTACTAATTCAGACAGTAGGATTTTTTATTTTGGATCCACCGGTAGCTAATGCTCTGTATTCTTTTTCCCCTGCTAGCATCCAGCATATGTTGCTACTTTCTTTTCTTTACTATTAGGAGTGGTTAATATTTCCTTTCCCACCCCCAGCTCTCTCTGGCAGCCTGTCAATAGATTCCTCGGGTCGTGTGTGTTAACACATGGCAGTTCATAAAGTACTTACTCAGAGCTCTTGCTGTCGCTGCCATTCGCAGAACTAGTGTGTTGCTCATCTTGGCCTAATACCCGGATCCCCAAGGACGTGATAGCCCGCATCAGAATCATTTCCATCGCCTCAACAGAGAGCTTCTCGAGAACAATAACTCGACATCGACTCAGAAGAGCGGAATTGACCTGGAAGGAAGGGTTTTCGGTGGTTGCCCCGATCAGCGTCACAGTCCCACACTCAACGTGAGGAAGGAAAGTGTCCTGAACATGGGAGGGAAACAGAAAAAATTGATCTTAATCAACGACAACCTGAACCACCCCAAGTGAGTAGTTATTAGGCATTTTAAAGTACATTTTTCATGGCTTGCTATTCTCCAGGCTTCCAGCTGATATGCCTTACGAGCTCACTGACAAGGGAGCTCATCAGCCAGTTGCCTAAATGAATTCATTCCATTCACACAGTACATGATGGTTATTTCACCTTAATAACCTGTCCTTTCTCCAAGAATGAACTGAGATACTGAAAAGAACAGCATTAGGAAAATTCAAGTCATTACCGTTTAGTACTTTGATTCTGTTTTATTGTTAGGCAGACAGCAGATACGATGAAAAGCTGCCCTTATGGAAAAGTCTTATAGAATTTAGCAGCCAACCAGGATACTTCCTATATTTTTTTTAAACCAAGCTTTAGAATTTTATGGAAGGGTTAATAATTCCCTATTAAATTCTATAGAATAGGTAAAATAAACTACAGAAAAAATTTACTAGAAACAGTTAACCTATCAGTTTTAAGAATGATTTCTATATAGCCATATTCCATTTCTGTCAAACCCTATTGGTTTGATGCCTACCAATTTTTGTAGAACTTTTTCCTAAGAGCATCTGAAGTTTTGAAGCTGGGCTATTAAAGTTTTAAAGAATATGAATAAAGGCAATGATGCTCAAGAAGGAAAAATTAATATTGGCTGTGGTGAGGTACTATTCATAAATACATTTCATGTCTTGGTTCACTTTATTTTCTCAATAGAGAAGAGTGGGTATGTACAAACAAGGAATGTCTGCAGGATTCCTAGTGACGTGCTTTTAATTAAAAACTGAATGTAATATTACCACTGAAATGAAGGCTCTTCTTAATAGGCAAATACATAGAAGAAGTGAAGTGTAATACAGCTATAAAGAAGTAAAATTTCAGGCAAAAAAAAAAAAGTCAGATGTGACAATGCATGTAAAACTTATACAAAAGCTGATTTGATTTTGAATTGAAGTTCTTGAAAGGCACACAATACACAATTGAGACTCTTAAATTAGAAACCTAATTTAAGTTTTAACTTCTACACTAAAGTTTCTGAATATATCAAGCAGTGACTTAAAATATAAAGGTAGAAAAAACATTTATTGTTCAGCACCAAGGTACATACATTTTAAGCAAGTAATATGTGACAGAAACTTTGTTCCTGACATTCAGGTGGAGCAGTACCTGCTGAGATTTATTGAAACGATGAATCTCATCAATAAAGAGGATGGTCTTCCTCTTGAGGAGTCTTTTTTCATTCTCTGCTTGCTTGATAACATCTCGGACATCATTTGTCTTGGCACTTGTTGCTGATAAAGTCACAAATCTTGTACCATTCTTCTTGCTGTTGCTGGCTATAATATGTGCTAGGGTAGTCTGAAACAGAGGAAAGAACTAGCTTTTTGAAATCATTTTGGACATAGAAAGTATTTGCCTAAAGGAAAGAAGCCAAGAATAGAGCAGCATGTTAACCTAGGGAGAGTATTGACACCCAAGAGAACAGGAAGTTCATGTTGTTCTAGCATAGGGAAGATGTGAAACCATTCTGCTAGAGATGTCAGCCAGCTCCCATCCTCCATTTTCCAGAGTTGCATGTTAAGTATCTACTTGGTATCAATATAGAAAGGGCCAGTGCCCTAATTTAGCACAGCTTTTGTGACAGCTGTTTTTTTCGCCCACTGAAGAAAAAGGAACCCCCTTCCTCCAAATGTGCTGTTGCTACAGAGGACAGGAGATATGCTGCTCTTCACTGGGGGATATTGCTATAAGTTACCATACAGCACAACAGCTGAGGATACTGAGATGCTTACAAAAAGCTACATGAAATTAGACAGCATCTGAGTATTTTTAAAAATCAAATCACAGCATTTGCTGTTCTCATTGCAAGGAAAATGAAACAATAAATGAATAAATATTCAGCAAAAAGTAGTTCTCCATATAGCCTCAGCATTTTAATAAAGAGAAGTTATAATCATACTAAAAAAAACCCTGACTCTCTACAATCTAAATAGGATATTTCCTAGGCAACCAAACCTGACCTGAATAAACACAATGCAATTACTACCTGCCAAACAAACTTTTAACTTGTTTTAAAGGATGGTTTTCTTGTTTTCCTCTCCTTGACCCTCTCTATACCAACCACTCCTTCATAGCTGTATTTATTTATAGGGATTTAAATTGCGTTCATTTTAGTATGGGAACAGCCTGCAATGCTACTTTATAGTCTGCAGTGTTGTTGCAGCCGTGTTGGTCCCAGGACACGAGATAGACAAGGTGGGTGCAGTAATATCTTTTATTGGACCACCTTGTCTTTTTAATTCTACTTTATAGGCAGACGCACTAAACTGAATGTGCACATTTCAGGTTTTTTTTTTCAGAACCACCTTAGCTTCCTAAGTAAAGGCAGATATATTGGTGTGTCCCAAGCAGAGCAGGCAGCTCTGTGTTCTGGAACACTGCAACAAAAAGCTGAGAGTTTTTTCCCTGAGCTGCCGCCTCCTTAACTAATGATGCAGGGGACAAGTGCCAGCAAGCCAAAGATTGTCTTGAAGATATATTCCAAGGATCAAAATTAGTGCAGCAGATGCACTGAACCTGATCCTCTTGCAGGGAAAGATGTGGAAACAGAGTCATTTACTAGTCTAAGAGCGACCCATGGCGCCAGCAGGAACCTGTTTGCAGTTCCTTCAGTAACAGCACTCTCTTCCTTTAAATGGCTCCTCTCCTGGCCCCCAACGTGGCTCTAAGTCTGACTGTCCCCAAGTAGGAGAGGAGTGACTAAATGGGAGAATACATCCCTATTGGCGCAATAAGGTATCTCCTGCTTGTTCTAGTCATTGTGTGTTGATGGAAGGTGCCTTCCCCATTTTCTTTAGATGAGGTTTGGTTTCAGTGTGACTGATGTTCTGAAACCAATCCAGAGTCATCTCACATGCAGAGTCCACACATCTCCCCTTCAACCCCATTGAGCTATTCGCTAGAGGAGGAAGATGAGGGGAGAAGTATTAATTTCCCTGTCGAGTGCTCTAGAAGACTATGCTGGCACACTGTAAACTGCCTGTCCTGCTCTGCTCAGGAGAGCACCACCAAAGCTGCCCCTCAGACCTGCCTTCAGTCAGGAAGCAAAGACATCTAAACAAAAAAAAAACAAAAAAAAGAGAGAGACACACATTATCGCCTTATAAATTAAGTTGCCAAAGTAAAACCAAAGTTGGTGTGTCCCTACAAAGTGGGATGATAGATTCAGAAACTGTGGCAGGACAGTATGCCCAAACTTTAAAATACTGGGTGCACTGACTCATTGGCTCACCCAGTCTAAAGGCTGAAAACAAAAACTGATCTCCCATTTTCTTTGAAAGCGGCAGAAGAAATGGATGACTTGACCAACTGGCTGTTCACTTTCCTGAATTCGTCCTTTAGCTCCACTCAGCGAGGTATTCCCCACAGTGAATTTAGGCAGTGATTCCACATGTTAATTGGACCACTCACACACTTAAGATTGACATATGCTCAAGTACCTTGCTAAATCAAGGCCTTGCAGAAGAATGCAGGGGAAGCCAATTTTCATTTCTACCTTCTACAATTGTCAGTCAATGCATCCAGGATTCATAAATGCAGGTCAGATCTGCCACTTGTTTGCAAGGGAGGGACATAAATACAACGTAAAAAAAACATTCATTTTTGGTATTAAAAAAGTTTGCAATTACTGTATTTTCCTGTGAAGCAAATTTGAGCTAGGGTCGTTGAACATGCTACTTTTAAAATAAAACAACCTCCTCCCCTGCTAGGCTCCTCTCCCCCAGAAATATAAATATTTGTGGATGTTCTGAAAAATTATTTAGATAAAGAAAAACATTTTGGGGGAATAAACTTGAGGGTAACATTAGAGTCACAGATTTCAACTGAGAACTTAGTAACAGTTTTCAAGCTGATGAATCTTCCCACAAAAGGTAAGAGGTCCTGCCATTAGGCTAGGGTAAACTGCATTTCAAAATTAATGCTGAAAGCAGTCATCATATTCTTGGCCTCTTCCTTATTATTCTGTGCCATCAGTCCTTTAGAATTAAACTGCCTATTACATAGATGTGGAATGTTTCCTTATTTATATGGAGATATACCTATCTCATAGAACTGGAAGGGACCCTGAAAGGTCATTGAGTCCAACCCCCTGTCTTCACTAACAGGACCAAGTACTGATTTTGCCCCAGATCCCTAAGTGGCCCCCTCAAAGACTGAACTCACAACCCTGGGTTTAGCAGGCCAATGCTCAAACCACTAAGCTATCCCTCCCCCATTTCCCCAGCAGTTTCCTCTGAGTTCCCTTCTTTTTCATTTATGCATTTTGCTATAATGCTTGTAGCCAGAGCTAACAGTATACTATACAATTTTTGTAGTGTATCAAGCTACAATGAAGCCAGAAAATATATACTCTAGTGGAGACATAATAGGAGCCCAAAGTACAACTACTCCCAAGAATGTAGTTGCTTACACAGACAAGCTCGAGGAAATGTGCCAACTACTGTGGTGTTTTCCAACAAATTTAGTTATAGTGTATTCTGGGGATGAAATGAAATCTGAATACTACTAAAATCTAGTATGGTATAAGGAGAAAAAAAGCACCAGATATTGTATGGACATCTGAAATGAAATTAAGTTCCTAGATTTTTACAATATAAGCAGGCTATATTGTCAGTGTTACACTGAAGCTTGTTTTTTAGATGAATTAAAAGTATTTCCCATCAGAACACAACACAATAAATTGGAGGAGACATTTAAGCAAGGTAATAGTCTGTTTCCTCATACTGGCACAATATACAAGTACTTCTTGTTTAGTCTTCTTTGCTAATAGCCAATATGAGCATTGCTCCCACACCTATTTAATTCAATGGCATTTACTTAAGTGAGAACAGGATTGGTCCCATAGTTTGAAGTCTACAACTTTAGCACCAATGTGAAGCAAGGGGCAGGACTGGGAGCAACTGCTATTATAGACCGAGACAGCCAGCTGGGATGGAGCAGCGTGGAAAGGAACTAAATGTGCTCATTTCACAGCCTTGCTACAGATACCTACCCTGTCAACAGCCCTGGGACACCAGCCAGGAGAGCAGTTCCCTGGGATGGGTTTACAAAACCTATGATCTGCCCCAGCCCCACTAGGAGTGTGAGCAGATATATTACTGAACTAGTCTTGTGGCACCCCATTCTGCCTGGGAGACACAAGGTCAAATCAGCTTCAGACTAAAGGAAGCTGGCAGGGTAGCAGATGAGCATGGCTCAACTGTGGCAATGGCTGTGGAGATCGTAAAAATTTAAAAATTGATAATACTTCGCTATGGGAAGATTCTAATATGCTTAGTCATCTTGGGTGACTCCAAAAATAGCCTACTATAGACTACTTGAGGAGTTAGGTATTGATCACCGTAAACAACAGTGTCAGAATCTGGCTGGTGGCACCTACAGAACCCAGTTCAGATCAGGTGTAAACAGGCACAAGGCGATTGAATTATACTTACTGAAAGCAGAGCTGTGCCTGCTTACACTAGGACTGAATTTGTCCCTTTATATTCAAACTGCTTTACAAATACAATGGGCCGATTCTGATCTCACTTTCACCAGTATCACTCCATTGACCTCAATGAAGTTACTCCTAATGAGAGCTGGGTAAAATTTTTTGTCCTCATTTTTTTTTGGCCAAAAAAACCCCCCACAACAACAACAAAACCAAAACAACAACAAAAAAAACCAAAACAACAAATCATCATATTGGTGACGCCAAAACATTCTATGAATTTATGTTTTCATCAAATTGTTTGTGTCCAGCTCCTGCCCCTGTGCCCCCCAAAAATGTTATGAAAAAGTGGAAACATTTTCTTTAACATTTTGATTTTTTGTTTCCATATGACTTTTTGTTTCAATGTTTCCTTCAATTTTATTTAAAAAATTAAAAAATGTACAAATTGCTCAAAATCTAAATGACATTTAGTTTTGGATTGACCACAACATTTCATTCAACCCCAAAAGGAATGTTTTCCAACGTCTCAATTATCCAAAATTTTTGGGTTTGGTCTGACCTTAAATGATTTTTTCCCCCCTCGAATTGCCAACAAACCAAAAAATCCCTTATTTGCACAACTCTACTCCTGATTTACACCAGTGCAAGATCAGAATCAAACCCATTATGTTTGGAGATTGGTTCTTAATGGCAGCAGAGATCATCACTTTTCCTTATCTGTTTTTAATTTTAAACTCTGCGCTGTTGTAGAAGCCATCTTGATTCTTAGTTAAGATCTGAACTAAAGCTCACTGAAGTCAACGAAAAGACTTTCATTGACTTCAATAGGCTTTAGCTTAGGCCCCAAAGGATTAGGAGGGGACATATAAAATGTAACCAAATATTCAAATAGTCCAGATGATGCCTCAATTGCTAATTAGAAGGGGGGGGAGGGGAATCAGTTACAGCACATTTTACACCCAAGAGACCAGAATCCCAATCTGCAAATATTTTGTGCCTTCTCATGATGAAGTTTTGAATAAAGCAAATACAAGGGATTGGTTAAAAATGGATAAAAATAAACCCAACGAAATGTAAAACAAATTGCAAGGACAGCTTGCTATGTTTTGGTGTTACACATTCCTATAAACATTACCTACATTAATGTAGTATAGGATTGCACACACAAACCCAAGCAACAGTGGCTAAATGCTCTCTGCCCTAAATTTTCCAGGCAACAGTGTCTCAGATAACCTATGGCGGGGGGGGAAATGTTGGTAACTGGCTAACGGCAAGCTTAAAAAAAAAAAAAAAAAAAAAAAGGAAGGTTATCACATTGAAATACAAAATTGTTCAGGATTTTGCAGACTCAAAGCTTATTTGTAACAGCAAAGTTATTCTGTGCTTGAGCTACTGGTGTGGACGTCCCTTTGCTGTCTCTTTACTAAAATTGGGTGTCCCATGGCAGACAAGCAAAAATCTAAATCCCCACATTAAAGTATCATAAATCACAGCACAGCTTACTCAAATTGCAAACTTGGATTTAAGCAGCTGGGCCATTATAGACATTCATAAAAGGTTTTTTTTGTTTTTGTTTTTTTAATTTGAACAGTCAGGGTCCACTGGTAGATAACAATGGCATTTCTTTGAAAGGTGCTATTTACATGCTCTGTCTGCTCATTTTTTATGAGCAAGGTTATTGAAATGTATAAAAGAACATAAGTTACTAGCACACTTGTGGGTGCTGTAAAATATAAATAATACATAATAAAATAAAATAAGATGGGTTAGCAAGAGAGTCAGTATCTTTTTGGTTCATAAAAGAATAGAGCAGAGGGACAACGCTGCAAACATATCCATGACCTTAACAAACCCAACTGTGCAAGCAGGCTTTTAAAGACTATACCCCTTTTGGAAATAATGACAAACCTTTCAGTAGCAGGGAAACTTAAAAAACAATCCAATCTAAAGGTACATTAATTTGGTCCCATCGATTTTGACCACACCCCCTCCAACATACAAATTCAGTCAGGGCTGAATTCAACATAATTTGTCTAGTCTCTCTAGCGCACACACACAAACACACACCTCTCTCTCTACCATTGTCAGCAACAGATCCCCCTGAACTGGGACCAAACGTAGATGTGATAAAAACAATTTCAGCAATGTTACAGAAAGTTTGAGACTTGAGAGTGGGTGGATATTAACTGTGTCTCTGGGTACTCTCTTTTTCTTGTTCTTGTTTTTGAAGATAAGAAAAATAATGGAATAAGACTCTTTATGGAGTGTTTCTCATACACCTTAACTGTATATATGCTCATATTATTCAACTTCAGTTGAATGACATGATTGGGGTTCATGTGTATTTTAATATTGTTATTTAGCTGGTTGGTAGGACTGAAAAGACTTACTTTTCTTAGCAAGAAGGATATTGAGGCTTTTCTATGAATAGGAGATGGTACAGCCCATTCCGAAGTTTACAATTTATGGTAAGCATTCTTGATATTGCTAGTTTTGGTTTTAAGGGGGTAATGTAAGACTACTACCCTATTTCAAAGGACTGAAAAAACAACGATGGGGCTTATTCAGGAAAATTCTTAACGGATACTTTTAAGACAATTAAGGGGCCTACAGAAATGTTGCAACTCCAGCTACGTAAGTAATGTAGCCGACGTACCTTAGGTCAGGGTCTACACCGGGGGGGTCAACGGGAGGAAATCTCCCATTGACTTACCTTACTCTTCTCGCTGGGGGTAGAGTACAGGGGTCGACTGGAGAGCGATCTGCAGTCGATTTGGCAGGTCTTTACAAGACCCGCTAAATTGACCGCCGGTGGATCGATCTCAAAGCGTCGATCCCGGCTGTAGTGTGGACATGGGTAGAAGTTGTTAATAGGTCTAAAGGAGTCTAACTTACACCACCTTATGTATCACTTCTGAATTTAGCCTAAGGTATCTGATGCTATTCCTATTTCAACACATAAACACTTGAGACGATTTCTCTGGCATCTAGGGCTTAGAATCAAGATTTGATACACTTGAAGCTAAATTACATATGGTGTCTCTTAACATTTCTCCATTGAAAAACCTGGCTAAGATGGTAGAGCAAAGTCTTAAGGAAACACAAGAAAGTCTGTACTGGAGACCAGACCAAAGGACAAAAAAAAGCAAGTGTTCTTCTAAAAAATGGGAAATACAAGATTATCTGGTTATTTGCTGCAAAACATAGTTTTTGATTTACATTGCTTAGGTTACAAATAAATATTTTAAGATGAGCAGTCTTTTTTTTTTTCCCTCAAGATGTTTTAAGGTCTTTTAAGCTTTTATAAGATTTTGATGATGTGCCAAATGATTTTACCTTTATCAGCTATACTGTCTCAGTAAACTGATATTTATTAATTTAAATTATTTTTAAAAGCTAGAAAATAAATGTTTAATCCTAGAGAGGTGCTTATTGGTAGATACAGACATTGAACAACAGAAAGCTTTCACTCTCTGCCCAGTCAATGTGTGGTATGAGCAATCATCTTTTTCTCAAAGGTCTTTTTGATTTTGAATGCTGACTGAGGTTCTCCCTTCCCTTCTCTGAAGAGGTTTTTCCCCATCAGACTAATTTCTTAGAGTACTGTATCCACACACAGTAAGATCCCCCATTATTTCTTTAGTCTAAGATCTTATTTGATATACTTAGGTCTATCAAAGACAAAAAGCCAAGGAAGATGACAGACGGCAATGTAGTCCCGTTTCTCATCATTAGAGTCATCTTGGTTTAGCAGTGTGGACCACTTGAAGTTTACAGACCAGGAATGTCGGGAAGAACATTTAAAAAAAAAAAGAAAAGAAACTTCCAGCAGTTTAAATGAGAAGTGATTGAGGCATATTTTAAGATTTTAGTAGAGGAGGGATCAAGATAAAGCTGAATTCTACCAATATTCTGGAAGTGGTGATAGGCAGACATGAGCACAAAGGAAAAAGGATAACTTGAGGGTAATGGGGCTTTGTGTCAGCACAGAAAAATTTTGCAGGACTGCAGACATATATTCATGTTTACAATTCAGGTAGCTTTTTGAAATTAATCAGTCTGAATAAAAAGGATGGAAGAAGTGTGGAAGCAGGAAGAAAGAGAGAGAACAGTGAGACCAGAAAAAGCTGAAAGTTAACTAACTTAGAAATACATATTTACTTATAAACAGAGAAGGGGTTGAACAAAATCAAAAGAAAACAATCCTGCCTCCCCCCCCAAAAAAACCCTTTCCCCTCAAGATTCATACAGTGCATTTCAGATCCTATCTCTAAGAGAAACTTCATTATTATTCACACAATAAGTACATTTATAAGATGCAAATTTTAATAAGGCACAATTTTTTTAACCATAGGAGCAACTAACCATAGGAACAATTTACCAAAGGTCACGGTGGATTCTCCATAACTGCCATTTTTTGAAATAAAATTGGATTTTTTTCTAAAAGATATGCTCTAGGAATTATTTTGGGGGAAGTTTTATGGCCTCTGTTAAACAGGAGGTCAGATTAAATGATCACAGTGGTCTCTTCTGGACTTGGAATCTATGAATTAGAAGCAAATAATTGATCTATTAGCAGACTTTTTGAGGTGAGAGAATATATTGTTGGTTATTATTGGTTGAGCATCGGCAGCATACAGCTCAGCACCTTACAAAAGCTAAACAAAGCCAACTTCTACCAGGACCAGAAACAGAGACACTGTTAGGTGTCTTGCTTATTACCACCAGTAGTTCCAGGGAAGGCCATGTAATTACCCTGGTAAGCACTGTCCCATGGCACCATAGACACCAACCTCCCCCTTTTGCCCCTGCCCCCACTCCACTCCTTCCATGAGGCCCCACCCTGCCCCATTCCAACCCCTCCCCCAAAGTCCCCGCCCCAACTCCACCCCCTTCCTGCCAATATTCCAACTCCTTCTCCAAATTCCCTGCCTCCTCCCCTGAGCGTGCCATGTTCTTGCTCCTCCCAGAGCATGCTAATGCTGCCAAACAGCTGTTTGGCGGCAGCCAGGTGGGAAATGCTGGGAGGCAGGCGAAGGAGCAGGGTCACAGTGTGCTCACAGGGGAGGAGGAGGTGGGGCAGGAGGTGAGGGGAGCTTGGCTGCTGGTGGGTGCAGAGCAGCCCCTAATTTTTCCTGGTGGTTGCTCCAGCCCTGGAGCACCCACCACCAGGGCCGGCTGTGGCTTTTTTGCTGCCCCAGGCAAAAAAGCCTCCTCCCGCCCGCGCCCCCCAGCATGGCAGGGGTGGGCGCCGAGCCCAGCCGCAGGCCCGCTCTCCCCAACCAGCCGGAGCCCTGGGGGGAGGGCGGCGAGCCTGGCCGGGGCTCCGCGCTCCCCAGCGGCCAGAGCGCCAGGGGAAGGGCGGCGAGCCCAGTCGCGGCCCCGCTCTCCCCAGTAGCCAGAGCCGGAGTGCCACGCCGCCCCACTCCCGGTGCCGCCCCAAGCACAAGCTTGGTGGGCTGGTGCCAGCCCTGCCCACCACAGAGTCAGTGCCAATGCATGGTACTGAAGGCAGCACTGAGCCCTAAGGAAATGCATGGAACAATTAGAATACCTGGAGGAGCTGGACTGGAAGGAACTGTCACTCGTGCAGTTGCAGCCCTGTCCATCCCAGCATATTAGAGGGACAAGGTGGGGGTGACAATATCTTTTATTAGACCAACTTCTGTGGTGAGGACCAGGGCCGCCCAGAGGATTCAGGGGGCCTGGGGTCTTCAGCAGCAGGGGGCCCCCGCTGCCAAATTGCCACCGAAGACCCAGCGCTTTGGCAGCAGGTCCCGGGGCGGAAGGACCCCCGCAGCAAAAGACCCAGAGCGGAAGAAGCTTTGGGGGCCCAGGCCCCACAAGAGGTTTCTGGGGCCCCCGGAGCAACTGAAGGACCCCGCTCCAGGGGCCCTGAAAAACTCTCATGGGGGCCCCTGAAAATTACCCCACTTGCCCCTCCCCTCTGGATGGCCCTGGTGGGGACAGAGACAAGTTTTGGAGCCATGGAGACCCGAAGAAGAGCTTTGTGTGGCTCAAAAGCTTGTCTCTCTCACAACAGAAGTTGGTCCAATAAAACATATTACCTCCCGCACTTTGCCTACCTAGTGCGGTATTCATTTAACCACGTGAGCAAAGAAATTCAGAGCAGGAACAGAGGATGGGAGGGAAGCTGCGTTTGGGTAAAACTGCCCCCCCCCCCTTCATTGTTGGCCGGGATTTGTGAGGCCCGGTTCAGTGTGCTGGTGCCCCGGTGGAAGACGGGCTGACCACTGGGGAGGAGGCTGTGCGGTTTAGTGACATTCAGGCAGGGGCTCCCTTGGGCCGCCCAAGCAGCCCCGGCGCCACTCACCTTGCCACAGCCAGGGGGCCCCCAGAGGACCAGCGAGGGGATTTCGTGGGCCTCCAGCAGGGACCGCAGCAGGGTCTGTTCTCCCAGCACCTGATCCTGCCCCACGTAGTCCCCCAAGGTGCCCGGCCGCAGCTTATCGGCCAGGGGCTTCCCCTCCAGCTTCTGGGCCACGGTCTCCCCGCTCAGGGCAGCCGCGTGGCTCCCGGGGCGGGCAGCCGGCCCTGCCCCTCGCTCCTGGCCTCGGGCTGCAGCAGCAGCAGGAGCTCCCCTGTGAGCCCCCGCGGCCCCGCCCGGCGTTCCCGGGGTGGCTGCAGCCGCCCGGCCCTTGTGGAACAGGGGGAACACGGGGGCGGCGAGGCCGCTCCCGACCTCCGGCTCCTCCTCCTCCTCGCTGCTCTCCCCCGGGGGCCCGGAGAGGCGCATTTTCTTGCTGGAGGGCTGCGGGCTCCGCTCCGGCTCGCCGCCCCTCCCCGCGTCCTGCAAGCACCCGTCCAGATGCGAGTTGATGTGCGCAGCGGGCAGCTCCCACAGGCACACGGGGCAGCACACCAGCGGCGCGTCCTGCTGCGCCCCGGCCCCCTCCATGCCCCTGGGGTCTCCGCTCGGGCCGGAGCAACAGCTGCTGCAGCCCTCTCCCCCGGCCCCACCCACAGGCGGCTTCCCTGGCCAGAAGCTGGCAAATGCTCCCCCCCGCTCAAAGTTGCAGGCAGATTCCTTCCTCCGCCCCCAGCCACTGCCCCGCACGCGGGAAACGAAAATGACCAGCCGGTGTCCTCCTCCTGTAGGCTGCCGCAGCGTGCAGACCTTCGGGAGGTGTAGTCCTGCGGCTGTGCGGGGGGGAGGTGTGTTAGCTTCGCTTATTTCCTGCTCTAAAGGAGACACAGAAAGTTGTAACTAACATTCTCCTCTCTCCCCTATTTATTTAGACCTACTCCCTAGCAAATTTACTGCACGGAGGGCCTCGTCTTTGCAGGGATGCGGTAACAATTTGTATAGTGGGGACTGGGGGTGCTGAGAGCCATTGAACTAAACTGTAAGCCCTATATATAATGGAAACAACTTCAAGCCAGGGAGGTGGGGCAGCACCCCTGGTTCCAGCACCTATGGCTCTCTCTGTGTCCTTTCACATATTTGCTGGTGAAAGAGATTGGCTTTCTAGCTGCACAGAGCTTTTAGTCTTCTTCAGGGCTGGGCCATGGGTCAGAGGTGTGCCTAGTACAACACACGTGGCTTCCCCCAAGGGCATATGGCCCAGAGTTTTATAACGAGGATGGGGTTTTTTGCTTGGTCTTAAGAATTGTTGGGTTGCATCTGAAAATCCATATTATTTGAATGTATTCAAACATATTTTTATTCCAGATTATTTTATGTTGGGTTGCTTCTGGTGCCCGTCCCTAATGCTACTCAGTAGTATTTTGAAAAATTAGTAAGCAGAATCCTTAAAAAAATTCTTTTGTTCCTTTGTTTAAAGAGCTCAGTCTTTTAAACTGTCACATATTGAAATATTTCTAGTAATAATTTGTCTCAGATTTAGGCCCTGATCTGTACAAGTGCACATGCTTAACTTTGCACATGCAAGCCGTCTCACTTTTTTTTATCTCCACTCTTTCCTTTCTTTCATTATGCTATGCACTTCTGAGCAATAACCATTGTTACCACTAATACCTATACCAATAAAACTCACCATCATACCTCAGCTTCAAACAGTGAAAAATCATGAACTTTATTAAACATCCCTGAGATGTATAATATCAACATTGAAATTCACCAAAAGCTTGAGTTCCAGCTGCACACTTCAGACATTTTAAAAATGAATCCTGACTCCTGTAGGCAAATCTTGAAGTGTAACTTCATAGAGTTTCTCTGATTTCACACTCGTGTAAGTGAAATCAGAATTGGGCCCTGTGTGTTTGCTTTTTTTTAGATTCACAGGCCATTTATCAAATTACCTGGACGTTTGTTTTTCCCCCCAAGAAGAGTCAGAAATGTTGTTAGTTTTTTAAAAAAGTCTTCCCATTATCCTACATTGTACAAAACATAGCATAGGTTTAACTAGATAGGAAAGTATAATAACTAGTACAGTTAGCATTGTAGTTCATCACCTAAAGTTGACCTAATGGTAAATCTTTCCAGGTTATATTGTTTTTTCCTCCTATTATAGATTTAGTTTTAATTATTCATTATTATATAACTGTTCCTATCTTGTAAATTTCCAGGTCAGTCTAATGTTAAAGATGTACTGTGCTGGAGTACTGAAATGTAAACAAGTCTGGCTACTATGTAATAGTATCTGTATTCTGACTTCAGTCTTGCAAGTGTCTGGCAAAATACTAGTATGTAGAAAAGGTAACAGATGAAGTTTTGTTTTGAACTCCTGATGAAGGCTTATAGATGATTATTAATACAGTGCCCAAAAGTTTGGAAGGCACATTACAGAATATGGAGTAAAGCAAGTCCTAGTTTAAGAGCTTACAATCTAAAAAAACAGACTGAGAAAGAAAAAGCGTATACATTTTCTTAGCAGTGCCTGTATATTATATTCCTGTCCAGCTCTAAACTACCTTATTTCACTTGGGTTATGGATATGTTGCTATTATGCAAATGATAGAGATAACATTATACACCTCTACCCCGATATAACGCTGTCCTTGGGAACCAAAAAAATCTTACTGCGTTATAGGTGAAACCGCGTTATATCGAACTTGCTTTGATCCACTGGAGCGCGCAGCACCGCCCCCCTGGAGCACTGCTTTACCACGTTTTATCCGAATTCGTGTTATATCAGGTCGCATTATATTGGGGTAGAGGTGTACATGCCCCTCTCCCACATAATCATGTGAGCATCTGTGGCTCTGTGCAGTTGAAAATATCTGTGGCCTTTAGGCCTTTGTATGCCCAAGAAGACAGCAAATGTTAGCGCTGAGGTAAACGATCCTGGCCAAAGAGGAATGCTGGCCTACTGAAGAAGACTGAAAGGAAAAGCCCCTCAGGAATGAGTTGGAGAGCCATGCTCCACAACACTTAGGTCCATCTTCTCCCTTCTCACCAACACAGCCCAGCCCACAGAGTTACAAGGTAGATTTAGGGCATATTAATCCTGTTTCTGTGGTAACAGATGGCTCTAGGCCCAGTCTCACAGGTTTCTGCTTTGTCAGATTACCAAAAAGTGCTGGGGGTGCTTTGCTGTCTATTTATCAGTGTCGTAGTGGTGGTCACTCACTGCTGTTGAATTCCATAATTGTTTGAACCCTGGAAGCCTTCCCTTGTTTGCCATGTTGTTTTAGGAAAGTGTTAAGATAATAATGGAGAGGAGTGAAGTAACATGTGGGCAGTGGGCCCCCCTCTTCTTTTCTTTCCTTGCTACCTGCCTCTCTGTACCAGGAAAGATAGTGGAGCAAATTAAGCTATCAATTTGAAAACATCTAGAAGATAATGAGGCGATGAATAACAGTCCTGATAGCTTTCTTTGACAGGATAACAAGCCTTGTGAATGGGGGAAGCAGTATATTTTTAAGAGCAGGTTAGACAAATATCTGTCAGGAATGGTCTAGATAATACTTAGTCCTGCCATGCGTGCAGGGGACTGGAGTAGATGACCTCTCAAGGTCCCTTCCAGTCCTATGATTCTAAAACACAGCCATGAGCCAGAAGGATCACAGCATCTTTAGGCTTGTCACCCCTTTAACATTTTCCCCAGCTGATTGAAAATCAGTCATCTAGGGAAAAATGTGCCCTTTTCATTAGGACATGTCACTCTCATGAGACATATTGCCACATTTGGTGATCATGAGCTGGGGAAGGATGTGGTCTTTAAGTGATTACAGAGAGCCTACATAGGCTTTCTATTGCCATTGGGGTACTTCTCTCTCACAGTAGGAAGCACTCTTTGCAGCTGTGTAGTCCAAAAGCATTTCAGAGTGTCTGAGTAATGGGAACTATGGGATTATTTTTACCTGGATTACAGCCTGTCGTTTGTCTAACAGCTTTTAAATATTTTTCTTCACACACTTGCTTAAAGAGATCTTCAAAATATTTTGTGGGTTAAATTCAGTTCTGGAATATACCAGCTGAAGTAGCTAATGATAGAATATCAGGGTTGGAAGGGACCTCAGGAGGTCATCTAGTCCAACCTCCTGCTCAAAGCAGGACCAATTCCCCACTAAATCATCCCAGCCAGGGCTTTGTCAAATCCCCCCTCATTCTTCTCTTCTGCAGACTAAATAATCCCAGTTCCCTCAGCCTCGCCTCATAAATCATGTTCTCCAGCCTCCTAATAATTTTTGTTGCCCTCCGCTGGACTCTTTCCAGTTTTTCCACATCCTTCTTGTAGTATGGGGCCCAAAACTGGACCCAGTACTCTAGATGAAGCCTCACCAATGCCGAATAGAGGGGAATGATCACATCCCTCAATCTGCTGGCAATGCTCCTACTTATACAGCCCAAAATGCCATTAGCCTTCTTGGCAACAAGGGCACACTGTTGACTCATATCCAGCTTCTCGTCCACTGTAACCTCTAGGTCCTTTTCTGCAGAACTGCTGCCTAGCCACTCAATCCCTAGTCTGTAGTAGTGTATGGGATTCTTCCGTCCTAAGTGCAGGACTCTGCACTTGCCCTTGTTGAACCTCATGAGATTTCTTTTGGCCCAAATCCTCTAATTTGTCTAGGTCCCTCTGTATCCTGTCCCTACCCTCGAGCATATCTACCACTTCTCCCAGTTTAGTGTCATCTGCAAACTTGCTGAGGGTGCAATCCACGCCATCCTCCAGATCATTAATGAAGATATTGAACAAAACCAGCCCCAGGACTGAACCTTGGGGCACTCCGCTTGATACCAGCTGCCAACTAGACATGGAGCCATTGACCACTACCCATTGAGCCCGATGATCTAGCCAGCTTTCTATCCACCTTATAGTCCATTCATCCAACCCATACTTCTTTAAGTTGTTGGCAAGAATACTGTGGGGGACCGTATCAAAAGCTTTGCTAAAGTCAAGGAATAGCACATCCACTGCTTTCCCTCATCCACAGAGCCAGTTATCTCATCATAAAAGTAGGTTAGTCAGGCATGACTTGCCTTTGGTGAATCCATGCTGACTGTTCCTGATCACTTTCCTCTCCTCAAAGTGCTTCAAAATTGATTCCTTGAGGACCTGCTCCATGATTTTTCCAGGGACTGAGGTGAGGCTGACTGGCCTGTAGTTCCCCAGATCCTCCTCCTTTCCTTTTTTAAAGATGGTCACTACATTAGCCTTTTTCCAGTCATTCGGGACCTCCCCTGATTGCCATGAGTTTTCAAAGATAATGGCCAATGGCTCTGCAATCACATCCACCAACTCCTTTAGCACCCTCGGATGCAGTGCATCTGGCCCCATGGACTTGTGCTTGTCCAGCTTTTCTAAATAGTCCTGAACCATTTCTTTCTCCACAGAGGGCTGGTCACCTCCTCCCTATACTGTGCTGCCCAGTGCAGTAGTCTGGGAGCTGACCTTCTTTGTGAAGACAGAGGAAAAAAAGCATTGAGTACGTTAGCTTTTTCCACTTTCCCTGTCACTAGTTTGCCTCCCACATTCAGTAAGGGGCCCACACTTTCCTTGACTTTCTTCTTGTTGCTAATATAGCTGAAGAAACCCTTCTTGTTACTCTTAAAATCCCTTGCTAGCTGCAACTCCGAGTGTGATTTAGCCTTTCTGATTTCACTCCTGCATGCCTGAGCAATATTTTTATACTCCTCCCTGGTCATTTGTCCAAGCTTCCACTTCTTGTAAGCTTTTTTGTGTTTAAGATCAGCAAGGATTTCACTGTTAAGCCAAGCTGGTCACCTGCCATATTTACTCTTCTTTCTACACATTGAGATGGTTTGTTCCTGCAACCTCAATAAGGATTCTTTAAAATACAGCCAGCTCTCCTTTCCCCCCTCATGTTATTCTCCCAGGGGATCCTGCCCAT
The DNA here is from genome assembly GCF_013100865.1 of Trachemys scripta elegans. NCBI lineage: Eukaryota > Metazoa > Chordata > Testudines > Emydidae > Trachemys > Trachemys scripta. The sequence goes on from NC_048299.1 coordinate 164,883,053, forward strand.
CAGTTCCCTGAGGGAGTCAAAGTCTGCTTTTCTGAAGTCCAGGCTCCATATTCTTCTGCTCTCCTTCCTTTCTTGTGTCAGGATCCTGAACTCGACCATCTCATGGTCACTGCCTCCCAGGTTTCCATCCACTTTTGCTTCCCCTACTAATTCTTCCTTGTTTGTTGAGCAGCAGGTCAAGAAGAGCTCTGCCCCTGGTTGGTTTCTCCAGCACTTGCACCAGGAAATTGTCCCCTACACTTTCCAAAAACTTCCTGGATTGTCTGTGCACTGCTGTATTGCTCTCCCAGCAGATATCGGGGTGATTGAAGTCCCCCATGAGAACCAAGGCTTGTGATCTAGTAACTTCTGTTAGTTGCCTGAAGAAAGCCTTGTCAACCTCATCCCCCTGGTCTGGTGGTCTATAGCAGACTCCCACCACAACATCACTCTTGTTGCTCTCACTTCTAAACTTAATCCAGAGACTCTCAGGTTTTTCTGCAGTTTCATACCGTAGCTCTGAGCAGTCATACCGCTCTCTTACATACAATGCAACTCCCCCACCTTTTCTGCCGTGCCTGTCCTTCCCAAACAGTTTATATCTATCCATGACAGTACTACAGTCATGTGAGTTATCCCACCAAGTCTCTGTTATTCCAATCACATCATAATTCCTTGACTGTGCCAGGACTTCCAGTTCTCCCTGTTTGTTTCTCAGGCTTCTTGCATTTGTGTATAGGCACTTAAGATAACTCGCTGATCGTCCTGCTTTCTAAGTATGAGCAGGAGTCCTCCCCTCTTGCGCTCTCCTGCTCATGCTTCCTCCTGGTATCCCACTTCCCCACTTACCTCAGGGCTTTGGTCTCCTTTCCCCGGTGAACTTAGTTTAAAAACCTCCTCACTAGGTTAGCCAGCCTGTTTGCGAAGATGCTCTTCCCTCTCTTCGTTAGGTGGAGCCCCTCTCTGCCTAGCAATTCTTCTTCTTGGAACACCATCCCATGGTCAAAGAATCCAAGGCCTTCTCTCTGACAACACCTACGTAGCCATTTATTGACTTCCACGATTCAACGGTCTCTACCTGGGCCTTTTCCTTCCACAGGGAGGGTGGATGAGAACACCATTTGTGCCTCAAATGCCTTTATCCTTCTTCCCAGAGCCACGTAGTCTGCAGTGATCTGCTCAAGGTCATTCTTGGCAATATCATTGGTGCCCATGTGGAGAAGCAGGAAGGGATAGTGATCCGAGGGCTTGATGAGTCTTGGCAATCTCTCCAACACATTGTGAATCCTAGCTCCTGGCAAGCAGCATACTTCTCGGTTTTCCCAGTTGGGACAGCAGATAGATGACTCAGTCCTTCTTAGGAGGGAGTCCCCGACCATCACCACCTGCCTCCTTCTCTTGGGAGTGGTGGTCGTGGGGAACCCCCATCCCTAGGACAGTGCATCTCATGCCTTCCAATCGGTGGAGTCTCCTCCTGCTCCCTTCCCTCAGATGTATCATCTAGTCCACTCTCCGCATTAGTACCTGTGGAGAGAACATGAAAATGGTTGCTCACCTGTATCTGCATTGCTGGTACATGGATGCTCCTCTTTCTTCTTCTGGAGGTCACATGGTGCCAAATTTCTTCACCGTCCTTCTGTCCCTACTGCGCAGCCTGCTCTGATTCTTCAGAATGTTGTGCCCATAGAAGCATCTCCTGACATCTGTCTAGGAAATCTTCATTTTCTCTTATGCAATGCAGAGTTGATACTTGTTTCTCCAGACCTTGAACGTTCTCTTCCAATATGGAGACCAGCTTGCACTTTGTACAGACAAAGTCGCTTCTGTCCTGTGGAAGAAAGACAAACATGGCACATCCTGTTCAGGTCACAACAGCTGATCGCTCACCATCCATATTACCTTCCTTCTAAGAGCTTCCTCAGCTGTTGCAGTAACAACTCAGAGAAGCCTGCAAGATGAAAGCCTCAGTGGGCTCTCTCCCAGGTGAATTCCCAGTCAAAATCCCTCTGTTCGCCTCTCCGCTGGTTTGCAACTGGCTGCCTTTTTATAACAATCAGGCCCACTCAAGGCTCACCTGGAACAAAGCACTCCCAATTCACACTTTTCAAACAATCAAGCACATGGACTAACTGTCCCCACAACAGACACTCAGATACTCACCAACACAGCCCCCTGCAGCACTTAATGTACCTCCTCTCCAGGGCCATCCTTACCCATATGCAAAGTATGCAGCTGCCTAGGGCACCAGGAAACTTGAGGCACCAAACTTCCTGGTGCCCTGCGCAGCTACGTGCTGCTCCAGCCCCTGCTCTGGCTCTTCCCCATGGCCCCCACCTCTGCTCCGCCCCAGTCCTGCCTCTTCCCGCCCCAGCCACGCCCCCACTCCACCCCTTCACCAAAGCCCTCACCCCTTCCCCGCCCCAGCCCTGCCTCTTCCTGCCCCTGCTCCATCCCAGCCCTGCCCTCACTCCCCTGAGGGGTGCAGAGACCCAACCCCAGCCATGCCGCCAGTGAGTGCTGGGGGGTGGTTCCCTCCTGCCCCCCAAGCCAGCCCCCCAAGCCAGCCCCCCACATCCCCGCAGAGGCCTGGGGCCCCACACACACCCCACAGGGGGGCTGTGTAGGGCCCCAGAATAGCTAGGGATGGCCCTGCTCCTCTCGGACAGATCCCAGTCAAACTCCCTCAGTTAGCCTTGCCGCTGTTTGCAGAGGAAAAAGGCTCCAAGAATTGCTTTCCTGCACTGGGGGGTCACAACACAGCAACAAGGCACTGTTCCAGGAATGGGTGGGGCAAGGTCAACTGGAAGATATGCTGACCTAACACAGCCCAGTTTAAATGCTGACAAATAATTTTTCTATTTAAAGGGAAAGTGCCCAGATGAAAATCACATATTTAATTACTTACGTAATCCTATATTATACAAAATTATTTATCTACGTTACTAATAACAGTGAAAGAATAATTAAATTCTAATTTACTTTGTATAATTTATGGTATTTGTCCAGGTTGAGCAAAATGCAAGCAATAAACAATGCAACTGGATTGGTCTGTTTCAGCTTTCCTGTGCTCATGAGCTAGCACGATGCTGTTGTATTTGGATTTACATCACTACTAGACAAGGCTTACAAAAATAATTCAAACATTTTATTCACTTTAGATTTTAGGTCTAAAATAAATTGAAAATCCCTTTCCTTTACTAATGAAATGTTAGATTCCATTGCTCCCCATCAAAATCTGTAGTACTACGAGACATTTTTTCAATGTGTGAGTGCAACACATTTTTATACAGATGTGAAAATGGAATTTAGAGTTTGTCTACACAGGGAAGTTGACCAGCATAGCTCCCTGTGTCGACATTATTCTAGAATAAAAGTCACTTTATTCCAGAAAAATTAGTGCGCTTTGGAATAGCTATTGCAGAATAACTTAATTTGCAATAGCTATTCTAGTCAATTTCCCTGTGTAATCAAGCCTTTAGGTTCCTAAGTCACTAAAAAACTGGTAATGATATCTAAGCCCTGGGCTACACTGGGGGGGGGGGGGGGTTGTTTCAAATTAAGATACGCAACTTCAGCTACGCTATTTGTGTAGCTGAAGTCGAAGTATCTTAGTTCGATTTACCTGGCCGTCCTCACGGCGTCGAGTCAACCGCCACGGCTCCCCTATCGAATCCACTTACTCCTCTTGGCGAGGTAGAATACGGGCGTCAATTCGGGGATCGATTTATTGCATCTAGATGAGACGTGATAAATCAATCCCCGATACATCGAACACTACCCGTCCATCTGGCGGGTAGTATAGACATATCCTAAGACAGGCAAAGGTTACTAATGTCAGCAATATGTTTCTTTTTTGAGCCTAGCTAGTTGTAGCTACAAAAAATACCCCTCAGATTTTAAGAGGAAAAAAGTCTAACATTTGTATTGCACATTTATCTTGTTTCTAAACTAAAAATGCAAGAGTCATGTTAATGTTTCATTTGTTTCTCCTCATTACAGACAAGAAAAGGAAGATGTCAAACATCGTGAGTATTCACTGATTTATGAAACCAAGCTGGAGAGAGATCAAGATGGTAACCTTATTGGGTACGACACAAAGCTATTTAAGATTAACAGGATGGAAGAAATCAATACACAATACAGCAGTACCAAACTAGGCAAAGTGGCTTTTTTTCAGTGTTTGGAAAAGGTGGAGAGGGTGAGAAGCTTTTGGGAAGAAAGAATCAGTGAACCAGAGCCTGGCACAGAAGATAAAGAGGTAACCAACTACAGAGATATTACACTCCCTCCTCTGCTTCCCACATATGTATAGCTTAGTACAGTGAAATTTCACTTGTCATGCTATTTTTCATATTTTCCATTAAAATATAATACAGTTACTGTAGTTTTGAGAGATTTTTGAACTTGGGTGCCTAAAGTTTAGGCAATTAAATCTGTATTTAGGCGCAGTGCCTGATTTTCAGAAAACTCATGGGAGTTGTGAGAATTCAGCACCTCTGAAAAAGCAGGCTGCTTATTTAAATGTGGATTTAGTTGCCCCTCAAGTTTAGCAGATTCCCAAGTTAGAAAATTCTGGAATAATTTTTTGAAAAATATGTACATCTTTCCATGCCACTTAGTTAAAGCTCAACAATAGGTGGTGATCCTGCATGATTGAAGTTGGTAGGAGCTTATTGACTTCCACAGGAGCAGAAGCAGGCCCATAGCGTACAGATTTTGTGCAGAAAGATGGTTCCATGTTCAGCTAAATTCTCCTTTCAGGTTGTTTGAAAGAATAAAATATTTCCTGACATCATTAAATTGTACTAAGGGGAAAAGCCAGAGAAGCTACTGACTCCACTGACCTGTGACTATTCAGACAATAGTTAGGGAGCAGTACTTAGAACCAGTGCAATGAGAAATTATTTGTTTACACACCAGTTTGTGAAAAATTACATACATTTTAGTTTTTAATCTGTGAGAGTAGAGTTCAGGGAAATGTAAATATTCAGATATTCAAAGGTTATAGGCATTTGTTTAATTTTAAAGTTATTCTGAGATATTTTGCTTTTATAGTCAAACACCAAGAAATTTAGTTTTTAATTATTTTAATCATTATTTTCATCATGATATATTTGGGGGAAATAATTATTTTACTATTAAATGTGCTGCTACTGTTGTTAGTCATTTTTAAAAAGAAAATAATATATATATTACAAAAAAACCCTATCATATGTGTAAAATGCATTTCCAGTCAATTTCAAGGTAAAATCAAGACTCTTCTGACACATTTCTGGGTCTCTACATAGGATTCAAACGCTATAGTAAAACAGCATTGTCAAAGCTACTAGTCCCCATGACTAAAAGGCTATTTTCTGGGTGGTGGGTTGTTGTTTTTTTGTTTAGTTTTCATGTGGGGGCGGAGGGGAATCTACTAACTCCCCAAAATGAGGGTTGTGTCAGTATTAAAGTCACAATTATTGGGCTGGAGTCAGGGCCGGCTTTAGGCCGATTCCCCGGAATCGGGCCCCGCGCCTAAGAGGGTCCTGCGCCTTAGGCACCTTTTTAATTTTTTACTCACCCAGCAGCGGTCCGGGTCTTCGGTGGCACTTCCGCGGCGGGGGTCCTTCAGTGCCGTGAAAGACCCGGAGCAAGTGAAGGACCCCCTGCCGCCGAAGTGCTGCCGAAGACCCGGACTGCCGCCGGGTATTCGAATCGGACCCTGCAGTTCCTAAAGCTGGCCCTGGCTGGAGTGCGGAAGCAGAAACCAGTATTGTTGACATGCACTCCACCCCGTCCATTCTTTCTGCCTGTTGCAACATTCTTATCTGCAGGGATTTGGAATGAAGAGATTTCCTGTTGTTCTGAAGATTCTCATTCATTTCAATCCACAGCCATGTAACAAAAATGTAGCAGGCAGGAACAGGAGGGCAGGATGAACTGATTGCCAGTACTACAGTAAACCCAACGTGTCTAGCATCCTCAGTTTATTGCAAGCAGGTTGTCCATTCTAAATTGGCATTTTAAGTTTGTTGCTGGTAATATATATATATTTTACAAACTGCCCAGGCAATACAAGTAAAATATTGCTCAAGGGTAAAACTAGTTGCCAAGATTGTTATAATAACTTGGTACTAAAGAACTTGCTTTAATTAACTGGGTGGCCACTGTCATTGCTAAGCACTCTTTCCTTCCTAGTGGCCTGTGAGTGTGAGTGTCAAAAAAGGAATCAAAACCAAATCTTCTCCTTAACAATACAGAGCCCTAGATCAGGGGTAGGCAACCTATGGCACGTGTGCCGAAGGCGGCACGCGAGCTGATTTTCAGTGCCCGGTCCTGGCCACCGGTCCGGGGGGCTCTGCATTTTAATTTAATTTTAAATGAAGCTTCTTAAACATTTTAAAAACCTTATTTACTTTACATACAACAATAGTTTAGTTATATATTATAGACTTATAGAAAGAGACCTTCTAAAAATGTTAATATTACTGGCACGCGAAACCTTAAATTAGAATGAATAAATGAAGACTCGGCACACCACTTCTGAAAGATTGCCGATCCCTGCCCTAGAGTTTCTGTGCCTTCCTGCATATAGCAGGTAGTAGTCTCGGTGATTGCAAGCTTGTTTCCCATTTCTTGGGTGGGGGTTGGGGGAAAACCTCCATTAATCATTGATTCCAACTTCATCACCTTTTGATACGTTTCAAGAGTTAATGCTTTGTTAGAAGTGTTGCTGGAACCTGTGCAAAAAACTTTTGAGGCTCATAGGAAGAGGTGTGACTGACTGCAGGCCTCCAGGAGGAAAAGGAGTAAGTGCAGAAGCAAGGTTGTGTCCTCCTACTCTAGCCCAACAGTCTAGTCAAAAGAACAATCTTGCTCAAGCTAAAAGGTAGTATAATTCAGTTCTAATGACATTCTACCATCTTTCTTGAGCCAAGAATTCCAAATACATAAGCTTGAATTATGTTTTTCCTAATACTGGTCCCAAATTAACTCACATAAAAGTCGTTGGCACAACACCCAGATCCTAGTTCAGCACAGCACATAGGCATGTGGTTAAATTTAACGCCTAAAAGTTTTGCTGAACTGATTGGGCCTAAGCCAGGGTGCAGGTATAAGAAAAAAAAACTGAGCCCTGTATATAAAAGCCTTTAGCTTTATCCCCTAGCCTGTTGAACACAAACATAGTTTTATTATATTATACAATGAGAAGAGGAAGGAATAATTTCCCCTGCAGGAATGGGTGGGTGTGCAGGGAAAAGCAAGGAGTGGGAGTGTAGACTTAATTTCAGTGAGTGGGATCTCACTCAGGTTGGATTCAATGGCAAAACTCCTATTCATTTCAGTGGGAGCAGTACCAAGCCCGGAAAATATATCAGTGAGGTTATGGGGGGAAATGTACAATATTCAGAATATTTATAAAAGATGTGTTCACTTGAAAGGTAAATGTTATCAGAAGCTAATTGGACAGAATTAAAGAAGAAAATACACTCTCTCCTCTTCCCTCCCCCCACCCCGAAATAGCTGTCTTTCTAGAGATGTTACTTTTCTAAAATAAACAAACAGGAGGAGCTTATCTTATTTTCAATATTACTTATATTTTATAAAAACCAAAAGCCTAATCTGAAAACAAACACCCAAGGAACCATTAGAACAATGGGAAACAAATCACTGTGCTGCAAGTTCAGTTATGTGTAATAACTCAAAGAAAATCACTGGGAGAGAGCTGTGGAGGATGGCACTCTTCTTCAGATCCTGGGAGAGATGAAAAGTTACTAACTGAATACAAAAACGGTTGTTATGGCAAATTAGATTTTCTTTCTCTGTTCTTTGAATATATTTTTGTTCCCTCTGATCCAGTGTTCAGAACAGGCCCTTCCTATTATTTTTGCAACTATATGGGTTTAAATTAAAGAACATCGAGCTACCAAAGAAGAAAAGACCGAAAGCATGAGAGTTAACCAGAAGAAAAAAAGGATAGTTTTGTGATCAGTGTTTTCTACTGAGGGCAGAATGTTCTATTGCCCTCCATTTCTATCTATGGCTCAAATTCTGCCCTTGGATGCGTGCACAGTAGCTCCCATTGACTTCAGTTAAAGCTGCGCAACTGCAGTCAGGCAGAATTTGGCCCTCCAAACTATTTCTATATCTGAAGACCAGCTATAGCCTGGCAATTATTTATGCCACCAGAGTTCAAGAATTTTGGAGTTAACTGATAGCCTGATTACTTTAGTCAATCACAGTCAAGTTCAAACCTGCCTGATTAACTTGTTTGACTTCAGACTGCTCCAATTACAAGATGACATCCTGGCCCATTGGATTTCACCCTCAGTCTCTGCCCCTGGCCCTCAGCTCGTAAAGAAGTGTGGTTTGACAGCAAATGGAGCTGAAATCCACATGTTTAAATTGGCTGCAGAGATTCAAAATGAGGGGAACCAAGCATAAAAACAGTGCACACTGTTTTAAATTATATGGGATTATTTTCTTTAGTTGTAAACATGTTCTTTAATCTCATTTCCATGATTCTGGTGCAAGTAATTTATTCATGATTTATTTAATTTTATTGATTTTTTGCAATGCCCACTGCTCTAGCTGCTAGGCACTTGTTTACAGAATTCATAAAACAATAAAACCATCCATGATGGGTGGTATTAAAAGACCATTTCTTTGGGACTACAAAACAAGACAAATAGCTAAACTCAATCTTAAACTCAAACTCTCTACTCAGACTACCCAGGGGAATACATTTTAAAGGCAGGGCCCCTCAGCTTTAAGAGAGTGATGTAATTCACCCCCAGAGCCTGACAGTAGGTTTCAATGCAGCAGCTCTCTAGCTTCTTATGGTCTGGAGTGGTAGCCACTACTAGTCCAGGCTTCAATGCAGGGTTTCTGGGTTGTGTGATCTTGGCCCTGGCCAACCACCTAATTTCCTTTTCCTACCAGTTTATTTAGGGTCAGTGCAGAGTTCATCTTTGCAGTACATTGACGGTGCAGAGACCCCTCTATGCAGCCACTCTGTCAGCAGTTCCCCACAGTCTCCTTGTGGCGTATCAGTGATGTGGAAGGCCTTCGGGTAGTCCTCCATCCCATGAGTCATGTTCACCCAGCTTGACTAATGCAGTCATGGGTCCTAGCATTTGATAAACAATGCAACTATGTCATTTACAACTGATTACTACATAAGCAATACCATAACTCAAACACCACTACCCTGGCCTTTTTTCCTGCAAAAACAGTTACGACAGGACCATGGTCGTTGTATTCTGATGGTTATAACTCAGTGCCTCTTAGTATTGCATTGGTAAAGGGACTAGGAAATAAAGGTCACAAGAGATCTTTCTGATGGCATTTAGTGGACGGGGGCAACAGTTTCATGATAAACTCATTTTTATTCTTGAAAGATGATGTCAGAGTCCCCCTCTAAACGCCAAAGCCACAGGCATATTTTTATAGTCGTGCAACATCCATCAACAAGGTTTGTTTGAATAGACAGTTGCCAGGGCAGTCCATCATGGAGTTAGTTGGAAAACATATTTTTTCCCCCCTGACAAGCAATCAAAATAAGTTTTCATTGATATTTTTTGTAGAGGATTTTGACTTTTCCATCAGAAAACTGAACTTTGTAAAGTTGGTTTTTTTGGGGGGGACGGGGGAGGTTGATCTGTTTTCCAACAAAAAAAAATCAACACTTTTTCACAGAAAGCCGACAGGTTTTGTGGAAAAATGTGTTTAATCAAAACCCAATTTTCTGTAGAAAATTTTCCTTGAAACTGTTTTTCAACCAGCCCTAGTTCCAATATTTAGATATAGGTCCTAATTGTAACTGGTGCACCAACTAGGTATTTGGCATTCAAACTAGCTGCTCCATTGGTACAGGGGATGGGGACTGCTCATCATTCTCTCTACTTACTCCCTGTATGGGAAAGAAGGCCAGTGGATGCTCAGTGTGGGTCCTTCTCTTTTAAGTCATGTCACTGATGATTGTAGGAATGGTGGAAGCAAAGAGTCTCTTTCCAGAGCTTTGTCTGTTGGGGAGAACAAATGCCTTGGGCCAGCGACTCCTCTGCAAACTCCTACACCAATAGCAGCCATGTAACAGTGTTGCCATGATGAGTCCAACATTATTGTTTGTTTTACTTAATTGCCGCAGCTCCAGTTCCTGGAGTCATTCCATTATAATCTCAGCTTTCATTTCTGTGTGTGTGTGTGTGTGTGTGTGTGTGTGTGTCATGGTTTGCGGAGAAAAGTCTGAAATGTGACCTGAGTGCACCCTAAAGGCTCAGAAGCTAGCTGGCAAATAAAAAGAATGCAACATTTTTTTTAAATCTCTTGATTTTTAAGCCAATCTCATAATTTTGGGGGACCATATTCATGATTTTTGAATGTTTGGAGTTGGCAATACTCTAATTGTTGTCCTATAGAATCATAGAGGTGTAGCACTGGAAGGGACCTCAAGAGGTCATCTAGTCCAGTCCCCTGCACTCAAGGGAGGAATAAGTATTAACTAGACTAGGGTTACCATACGTCCGGATTTTCCCGGACATGTCCGGCTTTTTGGGGCTCAAATCCCCGTCCGGGGGGAAATCCCAAAAAGCCGGACATATCCGGGAAAATAGGGAGGGAGGGCTCGGCGGTGCTTGGCAGGGGCCTGGGGCGCAGTGCCGGGCCAGGCGCGGGGCCGGGCCGGGAGCCGGGGGCGCGGTGCCGGGCTGGGAGCCAGGCCGGGCCAGGAGCCGGGGTCGCAGTGCCGGGCCAGGCACGGGGCCAGGCCGGGAACCGGGGTTGCGGGGCCAGGCTGGGAACCGGGGTCGCGGGGCCGGGCCAGGCCAGGAGCCGGGGTCGTGGGGCCGGGCCAGGCCAGGAGCCGGGGTCGCGGGGCCGGGCCAGGAGCCGGGGTCGCGGGGCCGGGCCGGGGGCCAGGAGCCAGGGTCGCGGGGCCGGGCCGGGGGCCGGGCCGGGAGCCGGGGGCGCGGTGCTGGGCCGGGAGCCAGTGCCCCAGGGCCCGAGCCAAGCCGGGCAGGAGACGCCGGGGCCAGAGCCTCTTGGCCTGGGCCGGCCGGCCGCCAGAGGGAGCTGCTCAGCCAGGGGGTCCGGACTGGGCTGCGCTGCACCCCACCCGAGCCTACCTGCTGCCTCCCTGTTTTCAGGCTTCCCGCGAACATTTGATTCGCGGGAAGCAGGGGAGGGGGAGGAGCAGGGAGCGGAGTGTTCAGGGGAGGGAGCAGAGTTGGGGCGGGGCTGAGGGCGGGGAAGGAGCGGGGTTGGGGCGGGGCCGGGTCCCCATGGAGTGTCCTCCTTTTTAAAAACTAAAAGATGGTAACCCTAAACTAGACCATCCCTGACAGTTGTCTAACCTGTTCTTAAAAACCTCCAATGATGGAGATTCCACAACCTCCCTAGGCAATTTGTTGCAGTGCTTAACTACCCTAACAGGATGTTTTCCTAATGTCTACCCTAAGCCTCCCTTGCTGCAGTTTAAGCCCATTGAACCTATCCTCCGAGGTTAACAAGAACAATTTTTCATCTTCCTCTTGTAACGATCTTTTATGTACTTGAAAACTGTAGGTAGATAATTAAGCCCTTTGCCTGCCAACCTCCGGAGAAGTGTATGTACCTAAGCACAGGGAGAATTACAGTATTTCACATTCACACTGCTCCACCCTGCCCAATTAGTCCTCTTTCATATTCTTTGTCCATCTCATTTATATTCACATGCTATGCAGTTAAGGCTTTAGCTCCAGCCAACTGCACTGCAACTATTATCTAACTCTACATGACATCCTTTGTCCTCCAATTTTGGCTTCCCATCCCTGGAATCCAAACAGTTTCTGTGCTTTAATTAGAGGTAGATCTGGTAGCACCATCTGTTGTTAAGGTTGCCTAACACTTCCCTTTATAAGGCCCTGGTTTTGGTTGCTTTTAACTTTGCCAAATTTTAACTGCTCAGGCCAAAAAATTTTCATCCCAGGTGTCTATCTCAAACTGATTTTTTTGTTCTTGAAAATTTCAGCTACAGTAGTCTAGCTGTTTCTGAGAATGATATTACAAAATATGTTGTTTTGCTCATGTTAAAAAGAAAAATGTACTACTGCTTTGCTGAGAAGCTCCAGCACCTCTGTGCTTTGGAGAAAGGGACTTTAAACTGATCAGGACGGTGGATATTGGATGGGGGAGAGAGCCAGGAGTCAGTGTGGGGAGGTGAATAGAAGGAAAGTAGGGACACACTGGGAGTACAGTATCAGAGGGGTAGCCGTGTTAGTCTGGATCTGTAAAAAGCAACAGAGAGTCCTGTGGCACCTTTAAGACTAACAGATGTATTGGAGCATAAGCTTTCGTGGGTGAATGCCCACTTCGTCGGATGCATTGGGAGTACCTGGGCAGAAGGGTCTATAACCACAAGAGAATACTCCCCTACGTAGCCTGGATTGGAACCCAGGAATCATTGTTATCTCTAGTCCTCTTCTGTCAGCAAATAGTGGTGGAAATCACAGGCAAAATATGTGTCTCCTTCCCCCCCCGAGTGGCTAGTCCACGTAGAAGATGATAGCTTACTATTGATACCAATAGCTCAAGTGGTAGAGATCTGTGCTGTGGCTCGAAAGATCTGAACCCTGCTGCTGGGGACTGGTATAGTGCAACAAGATATAATTTCTGTTTTTTCAGTTTTTTGAGGGCGGTTGTTGGTTTGGTTTTTAATAGTAAATTACATCGAAAAAGTAATATTAGAAGAATGTAGAGTTTGCAAAGTCAAGCACTCAAAAGTGAGGAAATATCAGAAATAAGGTGGCCATATAGCCTTAATTAAGGGTCCTTCTACGTATGCATTACCATAGTCTTTAATTACGTGACACATACTATTTTTTCCCCACAGTTTTACCATCCAAATGTTGCTCTTTGTGTATATTTTGTATCCCTTGCAAATTAAAAGGCAAAAGGGACTAGCAGATGACTGACGCTATAAACTGTTAACTATTATGGTTGGTGCTAATAGTTTTGGCTCATTTGAGAAGTGCTGGGATGTCAGAGTAAATTACCTTGCAAGCAATCTTGTCTGTAGGCCCCTCACACCTGTTTCTCTCTTGTCAGTAGGCTGTCACTCTTTTTTCCCTTATAGGTCCAGGGAATGTGTTGAATTGTGTGACAGGATCCAACCTACCCAGCAGCATGCCCATCCCTTCCCCAGCTAGGTAGTGCTTACCGAGTTGGGGAGGACATTTGAGTGTCCAGCAAATTACTTCTAGTAAACCAAGAGACCAAAGTAAATCAGCTTAAAAAAATGGATCTACCCTTGAAGGGAAAAGATGTCTGGATTGCAGGTAGTTTCTGCGTCTTAGCTTCATTCCTCGGGCACATATTATGGGCTGTGCTAACCCGTGGAAGAAACAGAGAGACCTCTGCAACTGAAGATACACAGGTATTAGAAATACTTTTGAATTAGGTGGATTCATTTCATATATTAGCCTTGATAGTTTTAACCAGGCAAATGCTGCTTGTAAAGAGAGTTAGAATGTATATTCTTTTAATCTCCTTAATGTATGTTCCTTAAGGGAAAAAGACAAAGAGAAATATAAGAGCAACATTCCCTTGCACCACATTCACTTCTTTCATAATCTGCAGTAAATCCTAGTAATATTGCTGTAATTTTTAAAAAAGCTACATCTCCCCTTTCATGCTATTTGTTAGTTCCTGTTAAAACATTGTTCTAATGACCTCTGCTGGGTGAGACAAATAGGACCTCTTGTCTTCTTTGGCCACTGCCTGAATAAGCATGTCAGGCCCTCTACTAGCTGCAGTATTATTGTCACATGACCAATGCAGGACCCCACACAAGATTCCGAAAGAGGCTTGTGAGAGTTTCAACCTTTTGGGTTGACATCTATTATTTTCCCACTATTAGTAGGTGAAGATATTATCATCTTCCTAAAGATCCAGGAGCTGATTGATTGATTGTAGAGGATTATAATTATATTATTGGGGTTGTTGCAACCTAACCACTAAGTTAAACATGTGATTTCACAATGAGGAAATGAGTACAGCACGTACCAGCTGGGGTTTAGCTTGAGAATTTTTAAAAAGAACTTGCAGTAAAAAATGTGGCTTAAATAAAAACAGATGAATTTAGGTTTAAAAAAGCAAATATAAGGGCTCTTCTCAAGTAGCTTCTATCATCCAGATTGTCAGGATGATTAGACTTAATTACACCACTACAAATTGCTGAATTCTATTCATGAATGCATCTGTGCAGTCTCAGAATTAGTTTCCTGTTTATAGTCTCTGAATTCTGAAATATCACCAGACTCTAGTTTGGCATATTCTTCTTTCCTGTTGTTATGAGCTGCAAGAGGCAATTATCTCAAGCTTAATACCACAGAGTTTTACATTTTGGGCAAGAAAGTCAGAGGACAGGGATAAATAAAGGATAAGCTAAATTGTGTATCGTCAAATCTTTTTATGTTGTTGTATTTTTAATTTAAAAAACAGTAAAACAATTTGTTATAAACAGAAAGTAAAGCCAAAAAATCAACTGAAATTGTTCCTAAAAGCCTTTCAATTCTTTTGGTATTTCTATAATTATATAATTTCTGTGATGAGCTGAAATGACAACTCTGAGTTAGTGTCTTATTCATCCCACTTTCATAATATTCTATTAGTGACTCTCAGTGAATTTCATTAAAAAGAGAAAAGTAGTTCTTATGCTATGAAAGTTTTTGATATAATACATTAAAATAAGTTAAATAAGCATGATGCTTCCATTTACGCTACTTCTGCTTCAAAGACAATTATGAGGAGAAAAATGTATAAAGTTATACTTTCAGGGTAAAATATATTTAAAAATACTTCTTTATGCAGTAATTAATAGATATGATTAAATACTATTTGTTGAATAATATATACTGTTTTTAATCAACTACCTTGTTTTATTATTTTGTGTGTGTGTATTATTTGACCAGCTTAATAACTGATTGAAAAATAGCCTTTGAAGGACATATGAGGCAAATAAGATATTATTCATTGCATATACCATCAGTTAATCCAGTGTTTGATTAGTTTTAATTACTACATAAAATGTATTTACTTTTCAAGTTGTATTCTGTTTCTCTCGTATTCAGTTTACGCCAGGAAAACAGATGATTTCACTTTGTTTATAGTTACAATTCTAAACAGTTTGATTTTGCATTTCTCATGCACTAGCACAATGCTGCAGTTTTTGAATGAAAATGCTGCAGGAATATGTTAGAATCAAGAAAACATTTCAATTGCTTATAGGTTTTATAAAATCATCTTTTTCCAAAATTGAAATTTTGGAAGAAATTTGATTTGATAATGTCTCTTTAAAACCATATTATTGGGATGTTCTTTACCTATAATTTTAAAACATTTTTAATATTGTGCTGTAGCATTTTCATCTATCTACGTTTACATTATACAGACTTACTTGGTGTAAAGATAAAACTGGAAATCTTTGTCCTGGAAATTTCAGAACTGTATGAAGAAATGTAAACTTTTTTGGGGCTTTGAATTTATGTACTTGCGCAAATTTGGCACATATTGAGCAACAAGTGACTGATGAACTTTGTATTGTGCATTCTATCAGTGTTGGGTATCATATCTGCAAATTATATGTGATACAGTAACCACATTTGCTCACATACAGCTATTTTGAGAGCTGTGAGTTAAGATTTCTAGCCCACGCATTGGAGGACATGCAGAAACCTTCTGAGAACTTCTGCTTGTTTTCAAATAAGACTGCCTCAGTGAAACTTCTGTGTTTCTGCTTTCTGTCATATTTTCAATGGTCCTGCTCTGCTCTTTGTCTCCTTCCCATATGTATTCACTGTCCACCCACATGTCAAACCTTTGATCATCTCAAAACCTGGCTTCTGCAGGATCATTGTCAAAAATAAATAAATAAATAAACATGCCTGTGGGCATGATATACTCATGTCACTTCTGAGCGACACTTTAAAGAGAGTTGAATTTGGAGGAAGGTCCAATTCTTTCCTCAAATACATGCGTATAACTCCCATTGAAGTCAATGAGAATAGTACAAATGTATCTAAGGGCAGAATTAGGCCTTGGGTATATATAGAGAGAAGCCAAGAAACAACAGGGTTGTTTTATTGTGCTTGTTTGTGACTTTCATGCTTTTATTTGTTCACTGACTTTGGTTTAGTTTTCTTCGGACACACAAGACTTTTCCTCTCAGTTGGCATTTACCTCCAGTTTACTGCTCCACTGTTATTAATGCTGGCCTGTCAATGACAGCACTTGAGTACAGCTCTTAGCGCTTATTGTGTTGCAAAGGAAATGAACCAGAAATGGAAGATTTAAGACTTTGTAGTACTACGGTTTGGCATCTCTAAACGTGAGCTGGAGAAAAATCAAAAATGTATTAGGTTTTAAGATAGCCTGTTTTGTCCTTTAGTGTATATGGAAGTATATACACAATGGCAAGTGGGCTGAAAGGAGTTTTCCGTTACATTGCAAAATTCAGCAAAGCTCCCACAAAAAGTGCTGTTAGCTGGATCCTGTGAGAGACAACTGTCTGTCAAGACATCCCCTTGTGGCACAGTGTGGCCCTACAGATGCACTGTTCTCTACTCCACCTACCTGGATTTTTGTAAAAAAAATCACTCCCAGGCCAAACTGTGTTAAACTGAGATTCCCCGTGGGAGGTGGGGTCTCATTTGTTATGTCATTTACAGCATATCAATAAGTCTGTAGCCCCTTATGTCCAGCCCTTGTTCCCCCTGGATTCATTGTTCCCACCGCTTTCCGTCAGGGCTTGTGTGCTACTTTGGGTTGGTCCCATCTGAGAGCCAGGAGTCACACAGCTCTCCTTCTGGGACCTGTGTATGATGGTTCCTACACACTTCCCCTACTTAGGTCAGGAGTCTCATAGCCCTCCTCTTGGGGCCTGTGTCAGTAACTCAGGCCAGTTGCAGCCCTGGGTCAGGCTTCTCTGAGTTGGTCCCTTTTAATTCTGCCTTTTCTCCCTAGGCAGGCCTCTTCCAAGCTAGCTGCTCATACTCACTCCTTCTTTGGCTCTCTAGAGCAGTGGTTCTCAAACTAGGGCCGCCGCTTGTTCAGGGAAAGCCCCTGGCGGGCCGGGCCAGTTTGTTTACCTGCCACATCCGCAGGTTTGGCTGATAGCGGCTCCCACTAGCCACGGTTTGCCGCTCCAGGCCAATGGGGGCTGCAGGCTGAGGGACGTACTGGCCGCCCTTCCTGCAGCCCCCATTGGCCTGGAGTGGTGAACTGCGGCCAGTGGGAGCCGTGATCGGCCAAACCTGCAGACGTGGCAGGTAAACAGGCCCGGCCTGCCAGGGGTTTTCCCTGAACAAGCGGTGGCCCTAGTTTGAGAACCACTGCTCTAGAGGCTTCTTTTTATCACTAGGCCTGGGGCTGATTTAGCCACATGACCTACTTGTCATGTGGCAATGATAATTTCCCCCACCTGGGGAGAAGCACAGATGGGCTGGACCTATAGCCTTAGTGGATAAATACTTAAAGAGTCACTGGGCTAGAGACAGAGTAACAGAATGATTCTAACACCTGGTGGTCAGGACACCACCTGGGCAATCTATTGTGTAGTCCTCCTGCTTGAATGACTATTAATTATTTATATACAGTGTAGCAGCTTCAGCATGAGACATTGAGAGCTCCCTGTCCACCCTCCAACCCTCCACATCAGACTATCTCCTAGCTCAGTGGCTAGAGCACTCTCTGAGAGGTGTGGGAGATTCCTATTCAAATCATTCCTTTTTCCTCAGGCAAAGGGGGAATTGAACCCAGGTCTCCTGTATCCTGGGCGAGTGCTCTAACCACTGGATTAAAAGCTATAAGGTGGCCATCTCCTCCTCTGGCCTAATTTTTGAATGGGGTCTTATGCCATAGGCGTGCTCAGAGCACACCAGTGGGATCAGGCCCCACGGAAGATAGGCAGGTGAACACCTATCTTCCTCCGGTTCTTGGATTGCACTGGCGCTTAGGTGGGAGACAGGCATCTGGATACCTAGAGTGAGGCAGTAATCCACGTGCTCCGAGACAGAAACTTAGGCACCTAGGGAACTTTAGGTCCCGAGCGAGCTGAGGCACCAAAGGATTAGGCAAGAAGGGATTTTGTGGGTTACAGTGGAGCCTAAATCTGGGATGTAGCTGCCTATGTCTGGGGTTTAGGTGCCTAAGTACCTTTGTGAACCTGGGCCCCTGTGACAGATCGTATATTTTGCTGGAGATTTCGTGGAACTTGTAGCCAGGAGATGTTGTGAAGGCCAAAACTGTAACAGGGTTTTAAAATGAACTAGATGTGTTCATGGAGGATAGGTCCATCAATGGCTATTAGCCAAGATGGTCAAGGAGGCAGCCCTATGCTCTGGGTGTCCTAGCCTCTGATTATCACAGTGGATGACAGGGGTGGATCACTTGATGGTTACCTGTTCTGTTCATTCCCTCCTGACATTGGCCACTGTCAGAAGACAGGATACTGGGACAGGTGGATGATTGATCTGACCCAGTATGGTCGTTCTTATGGTACTTGGTTGGACTGCAGTAATTTTTACTGAACTTTACTAGGTTTCTGCAAATAGATAGGTTATTGAACTATTTGTTGACTGTATTGCACATAGTGAAAATTAATCACAGTACCATTGCTCAAACTACCATGTGTCACGTGCTTTGAATCTCACCCTTACTGAATAAAAGTTTACCTTTTATAGTCCAAAAATCCTATTTCAAGTGCAAAGCACATCTAGAAATGCCTCATAACAATCCAAGTTACACTTAAAAAGTGTGTCTATACTCTCAACATCTCAACATGAGTGGGGGTGGGATGTAAACAGCTCTGAATGGTTTGCTTTACTTTTCTGTGCTCTATAGAAAAATTTGCTATAGCCTTCTGAATGGGGGCTTGGCACAGCAATATCCTTTACTCATTATGGTCTTCCCCAAAGCAGCATCAAACCAAGGAGCAACAAGAGAGCAAGTTAGACCTGTGCAAAGTAACTTTCAGTTATCTCTTTTCTTGTTTGCACATGGAACCACAGTAGATCTCGGTACCAGTGTCAGATCATTCTCTTTGGGAGGACTCAGATTACCAGTGCAGCGGACTAGTGACATGTAATATTTCATTCATTTGTGACGTAGGTGTAATACTGACCTTGTGGTGACCATGCAACCTACTGGTACTTGTGTGGATTGGTATGTATGCTTTGTGATGTGCAGCTAATTGAGTATACCGGCACTGTGTTCATGAACGATTTCTCTTTGAATGGTTCAGATGTATGTTGTGGATATGACTCCTCCATTCATTTTACCATATAGATGATTTTTGTAACTGAATACAACCATGCACTGCATTTCCAATCCCATGTTCCTCAATGAGAGCACCTTTCCTGAGATGACAGGCACACATAGACTTGATATTGCATGTGCAGCACTGTTTGACATGATACAAAGCAGTGTAACATTGACTTTGAAGACATTATATTCCTTTCCTTGGCTTTGAATTTGCCTATCTGTTCAGTGGGTATAGTTACTGGTGTAATGAAGAGGCTTTATTATTTATTGTTATTTGTATTACTGCAGTGTCTAGAGGCCCCAACTGAAATTGTGCTAGGCACTGTACCAACTCATATTAGGAGTCAAACCCTGCTCCCAAGGGCTTATAATATTAATAGACCAGTTAGAAAGTGGAAGGGGAAACAGACACACAGATGGGTGAAGTGATTTCCCCAAGGTCATATAGCAGGTCAGCGGCAGAGACATATATACAATGAAATTGAGGTTGTTGACTCCCTGTCCAATGTCTTGTCCCCTGGACTATAATTAGGCCTGGGGAGGGACAGTTATGTGTTATCAGAATTCTCAGCCTATCAGGTCTAAGCTTTTATCCAAGCCATTTTATAAATGTAAATGTATTTTGTGCAGGTCCTTCACATCAATTGTGCTAGATTATGTTGCATTTTCTTGGTTAGTGATATCAGATACAGCAAAAAGTGGAGAAAAAATATAGCTTCACAGATGCTTACCAACTTGATAGATCAAGAATGTATGAATGTTGATATGAATGTAAAGAAAAGTGAAATGCAGTGTGTCATCCTTAGATGTATAGCCTAATGAAGATTCTCCCCCCCCCGCCCATAAACTGTCAATGGTGTCCTGTTGCGGTTATCTCACCAGCCAAACTGTAATATATACTGGGAGATATATGCAGACTGCCAACTATGACCTTTCTTTCTGGCATCCATTATAGCTGCATGATGTCTAACCAAACACATTTAATGATGGCCATGGTGCAGTAAAAATTACATTCTAATGCTGAGTGAATGGTCAAGGATTCTGACCAAGGGCTTTTCACATTGGAGAGGTCACATTCTAGTCACATGAGACAGGGGATGAATCTTCCTCTTGGGTGATGAACAACATAAGAAGCTGATTCTCATTTTCCCCTTAAAGAGTCAGTCCACTATAGTTCTCCATGTTTTCTCCTACAGTTGCTTAAATTCCAGCTTCCCCACTAGATCTCTCTTTTTTCCAGTGCTTAATTTGTAATGAAAGAGGTGTTGGGGCTCAAGCAATATTTTTACTTTCATAACTGACAGGGCAAGCCCAGAGGTGCGGGGGCTATGAACTGCCAAGCCCAAAGGTGCGGGGGCTCAGCCCTGCAAAAATTAAGCACTGTCTCTTTCACCCTCCAGTGGGTCAAATTGTGGTTTCAGATATTCATGCTTGGTTCCCAGCTGACTTGAGTGAGAATTGCCCATATGTATATAAAGGATGAGTTTTCTTCTTCATATGTATGGAAGGATCAGGGTCTCTGCTTCTCCAGAACAGATGGCGGAATATTGTGGGTAAGTCTCTGGCCATAGTGTGATCCTCAGTGGGAGTGTAGAAAATGGAAGTGGATAATTAAGCAATAAACCCTTCCTCTTTAAGGGCAAGTCTACATTACAGTGCTACATTGGTGCAGCTGTGCCACTGTAGCGCGTCTGGTGAAGACGCACTATGCCAACGAGAGAGTGCTCTTCTGTCAGCATAATTACTCCACCTCTTATGCCGACATAGCGCCGGTTGGACAGCATGAAATTTGTGTCGTTCGTGGGAGTGTGCAGGCTTTTTCACACCCCTGAGCGATGTAAGTTAGATGGACTTAAGCGATAGTGTAGACCTGCCCTATGTAATCCTTTCCATCCTAGATATTCCCCATTAGCACAGTATGAATACCACAGATACTTAAAATACTTAGTATTTCTCTAGCTCATCTTTAATCCAATGGGAAGCATGGACATGTCTGATGCAGTGACATGTTAATATAACCCAAACTTTTAACTATTTTGTATTATTGGAGTTTACAAATGAAACCATTGGTATGGGGGACATGAATATGGAGTTGCATAGGACAATGTTGTTCATGGTAGAGAAAGGACAGGACTAGATTGTAATTCGCATAAAGGGATTCTTTACTGAAGCTTTAGAACACAGAGCAAACCCAGTATTTCTCCCTAGCTCTTTAGCTCCCCAGCTAACTAACCACAGCCCATGTTGCCTAATGTCACCACACAAGGCCTCCCTACATCCAGGCCAGAACTAAGCAGTCATTGAAAGGACATGTGGACAGATTTAATTTAATCTGTCACCCCCATCTAATTATGAGCATATTTATTTTAGCTCGTATATTAAATACTGTCTGGAGTTGAGGATTATAGAAGAAAACTATGGCCTATTAGCTTAATTAATGGCAGGGAGACCATAGAAGATACAGGCTGGTTTTCTATTGGCTTGTGTTGGCGTTACAGCCCCTAATACCCTCAATACCCCTAATACCCTTTTAGGGGGAATGCAAACCTAAAGATATTTTGGTTTTGCCAAACCAAACTCTTCTCTTACCTGCCAAAATCTATGTGAGGCCCATGCTTGATATGTCTGAGCCTGGAGAAATTCGCTAAAACACATCCAGATCTTGTCTATTCTAGGTGCGCCATAAGGTCTCTCTGCTCTTTTACACATTCTATATTCCTTCCAACAGTAGGTTCAGGTATTAACATAAGCTTATTTCGATTTCCAGACATGCAGAGACTTACTGTATGGGTGGTGTAGCATGTTTCTTTGTGTATCTGAAGTGATCTGGAAAGTACAAACATGAAATTAATGGGTCCCACTGATCAATCAAGGATGGCCCCCTATTTCATCTCATATCTTGAAGGCAGTATCCTTGTATCTATTACAGAGCAGGATCTTTCTCCCATTCTGGACATCTTAGCACTGCATCATGAAAACTCACGCTCTGATGTACACCAGTTACTTTTTTGTAATTTTAAAAGTAATTTCCCTCATTTTAAAATGGGGGAAACATGCATGAAACCAATAGTTCACTGCAGAAGCTTGGATTTATCCAAATACTCTCATTGCCCAAATGGTTGCCTTCATTGTCATGCTTCACAGCATGTTTGAGATGAGATGTGAGGATAATTAGTGTATAATCATCTATCTTGTCATCTTTTATTGGTTAACTACAGCATACGTATAGTGATAATATACACACATTATATCATTTGTACATAAAAACAAATCTGTACCATGAAGATGTCATAAATGCAAATCTATCTTCAGAAGGTTTTAACTGGTCATCTAGAGCTTGATTCTCATTTACAGTAAGGCCTCTTTACAGTGTTCTACCAGGGCCTTTCGTGTGAATGAGAATCAGGTACAAGTCTGGTGGGTGGGAAAATCTCAAGGTAGAAAACTGAATAGACTGCAGTGACATAAAACTTTGTATCCTGAAACTGAGTTGGATCCGTTTCCCCTCATATTACTGATTCCCCTCCCATCATTAGTGAGAGGCTATTTCCTTTTGTGGCCCAGAAGGTAGTCTTCTTCAGAAACCCCGATAGTCAATTCATAAATGGGAAACAAACAGCACTACAGTTAGCTCTCTTTCCTTGAAGAACTGCAGCATGTTTGCTGCTCTTTGTCTATCCTTAGTGCAGCTGCATGAGACTTGACCTTATCCAAGGCAGAACACATCCCAAGTTCACTTCCAGACTTAGCTCTACTGCGCAGAGAGATGGCTAATTCACATACTATCACTTATTAAAGGATATAGTAGTTTAAATTTGTCTGAAGCTTGGAATTCACAGCCGTAGATTACAAGTCAAAATGCATTTATTCGGTGAACTTCTTATCCAAGTCCCTAGTGGAATATCTGCTTCACAAAAACAGTTTGGTTCAAATGGCAGCCTCTTCCTGAGGCCACAACTGGAATAGTATGAGGAAGCTTGTATGGTGCCTCCCTCACTGTGATGCTGACAGATCAGGTGCCAGCTCATGCCAAAGCCCCTAAGCCTCACTGAACACTGACAAATGCGTAGCTGTAAACCAGTCTGGCTCACCCGTGTGTTAGTATTATTAAAATAGGTATTGAAGAGATGAGAATGTGTTTCTACTCATGAAATGCTTGTAGGATGCTGCATGTATTAATCTTACTTATAGCATCTGTATCCCATGTTATAAGGTTATATTAAGTATTTGCATTGTAATTCTCTGTAATTGTGTAAGTGATCAAACAGGAAAGGAGCATTAATTAATACAGAAATGCCAGCTTCCTTCAGAAGTGTTCTGTCCTGTCCACCAAGAAGGCACATTGAAACCAAATAAGCCATTGTGAAACATCAGAGAACAAAGACTTTGTTGATTGCTTCCCTCCCCGCCCACACTCTGACCCAGACCCATGAAGAGGAGACATGCAGGTGGACTAGTCTCATCATCTTGAACTCGGGGAGGGGGAGAAGCGAATAAAAATCCATGACAAGAAGGAACTGTATCTCTATTGCTTGAACTCTGAGGGACTCAAGATTTCTAAGCATAAGCAAGAGATCCTCAGGGCTTGGTTTGGGTTAGCCCAGGGATCGGCAACCTTTGGCACACGGCTCACAGGGTAAGCACGTTGGCGGGCCGGGCCAGTTTGTTTACCTGCCGCGTCCGCAGGTTCGGCCGATCGCGGCTCCCACTGGCCGCAGTTTGCCACTCCAGGCCAGTGGGGGTGGCAGGAAGCGGCGTGGGCCGAGGGATGTGCTGGCCACACATTTCTTTTCTTAGTTAATAAATCTTTAGTTATTTTAGTATAGGTTGACCATAAGTGTTGTCTTTGGTGAGCTCTAAGATGCAGTTGATCTGGGATAAGCGACTGGTCCTTTGGGACTGAGAGTAACCTGAATATTGTTGTGATTGTTGTTGTCAGGGACCATATTTCACAAAAACAAGCTTGCGTGGGTGGTAAGATAGACTGGAGTAGCTAAAGAGACTGTCTGTGACTCTATGTTAAGACTGTTACAATGCTTGAGGAGTTCACACTTGTTACTCGGTTGGTGAAATCTAAGTATCAAACTCACAACCAGTTTGGGGTTTGTGCCCTACTTCTTCACAGTCTGCCCTGAGGTTGGTACTCACGCTCCCAAGCCAACTCTAGACAGCTTGACACTCACCTGCATGAATTGTAATTTCACACAAGTTAAAATAATAAATTCATTGAGTTTGCTTCAAGAAGATGAATGAACTTCTAAAGATGGGTTAAATTCATCCCTGGTGAAACCTCGCTAATTTGTGTGTAAGTATTCCTGTTTCTTTTACCCTCAGATTTAATAGCTCAGATTCTTCTGCAGCACAGAAGGTGCAGTCCAGGAGGAGAAAAACCAAGGATGGCTTTATACTTCCCCTATTTTGGGCCAGTACAGCCCCTGGAATAGGAAAGTAGCCTAAAGGGCCTTACCAAGCTGCCCGTGGGCTGCTCTGCAGCTCAGAATTGCTGGAATGCAGAGCACTCCAGCCACTTCCCTTCTAATTCCTGAAAGAATCCCTCCCACCTTTGGCACAACCTTATCCCAGAAGCTGTGGAGGGGGGGGGGCGGGGAGCAGCATAAGGCCATGTACACCCATACTCTGCTCCCCTTGCACTGTGGGGCCACTCTGCTCACTTTATGCTTGTGCAGCGCCATAAAAGGGCTGTAGCATGGGCTGGAATATGGCTGAATGTGGGGTTTTTTTACAATTGAAATAATCTCAGAGAGAAGCACAAGAAAGTGGAGATAAACTATGTATTTATAACTTCAACAGTGCTAAGGCTGTAGGAGAGTTGTAATTCGGGCCTTTCCAAATGTCTTTGTCAATCAAAAAACAAAACAAAAACCAACCAGCAAATCAGTTATCTTGGGTAGCTCCAAGATTGGCATCAGTCCGTGCTATGGGTTATCAACTTTTCTGCTGAAAAGATATGATGATGTATGAGTTTCCTAATTAGTCCCCTTAGACCTGGATTCTCATTTAGTATCACTTGATACTTTTATTACTTTTTTATCACTATGCAAGTTTGATTCTTATATAGTTACAGTCACATGCCTCTGAAATAGACCTGACTGCAGAATCTGTGGAAAAACAAGATCTCTCACATACTTGGCAAATACTAGTTAATAACATAAAGGCTTTTATGTAACATGAGTCAGAGAATACAGTTGCAGATGAAAGAAACAGGTGTGATGTGTGAAACCTTTCATTGCAAAGGGGACACGCCATGGTGAGATAGACTGAAGCCAGGAGCGGCCCTAGACTAGCTGCCAGCAACTGGCGCCCTAGGCAAACCATCCAATCGGTGCCCCCAAACCCCAAGGGAAGATCTAGGCTGAGGTTTTTGGTAAACTGGGAAACATTTTTCCCCTTTTTTCCTTTTAATGTTTTTTAAGCATTTTTTTTTTTAAACGGATGCTTAATTGTTCGGTTTGTCCGTCCATCCGTCTGTCCAACCAACGTTTCTGAGATCAGATAAAATAGAGACACGAAATTTTCAGAATAGATTTGTACACGTCAGCTAGATGATATTTCAGTTCGATTTCAAATAAAATGCATTAAAATGTTAATTATAATTTTTATTATTACAAATCCAAAATCATCCATTACGCTATCCTGCTTTAACTGCCATTACCACCACATCCAATATAAAAAGAAATAAGAAAACTCTTTAATGAACTTGAACCTGTATTTACAAAACACTCTGAATAAAAAACACTCTGTGCTCTTAAAACATGACTTTTCTTGCTTTAAGTTTTGAAAACTCAGTCACTAGTTCTTTTAGATCCAGTTTTCCAGCTATTTCATGCTCTGTTGACATTGTGGCAAGCCAGCACGTCTCTCTTGCACCATTGTTGAACGCAGATATGTTTTTATCAATTTTAGCTTTGAGAAGCTTTGTTCCCCACTAGCTATGGAAACTAGCAAAGTTAAAGAATGCGTAGAGCTATAAAAATGTTTGGAAAACTGTCTGTGAGTTTATTTTCACAAACAAACTTCAGGAATGGAATGGTTCTTAAGTCGTCTTGAAAAAGCGTGAAGCTCACTACACAAATCTGTAGCATCAATGTCTTTTGAATTTTCATGAGTCAATGCCAACTCCAGTTTTATACAAAATTCTCTTATCTGTTTTGATGTTTTCTTTTGCAAGCTGTGGCTATCATATAGAAAGCCAAATACTGACTCTAGCTGCTGCATCTGTTGAAATCTTTCGTCAACCAAGAGAATAGCAGTATCGAGGACTGCGAAGTAGAAATTCACTTTGAACCTTTGTTTTGGGTTCTGAATGGGTGTGTCTCGTCCTTCATACCAAAACTACTGTCTCTTTTGCCGAATGCGAACTGGCTCTGGTTCAAATTCTTTCGGAAAGTCTATTTCTTCAGCAAGCTCAAGAGACTCTACCAGTATTCTTTTGAACCCTTCATCACTTCTGAATTCCTCCAGAATATTTTTAGTTTGCTGCAGTTTTTGAATAGCAGACTATAGGTTCAAGTTCTTTTCCTAAAGCTGCTTACTAGTGAGGTTAATCTCAAAGAGGATATTATACCACAAAATGAGTGAAGTCACAAATTTGAACTTGGAAAGGCCATTTGCAAGAGCTTCTGTATCTGAATGTGCCATATTGCCAGATGATCCAGTAAAGGTAGTATCATCAGAAATTTCAATTAGGGCATCATAA
Source organism: Trachemys scripta elegans (assembly GCF_013100865.1). Taxonomy (NCBI): domain Eukaryota; kingdom Metazoa; phylum Chordata; order Testudines; family Emydidae; genus Trachemys; species Trachemys scripta. The sequence continues at coordinate 164,910,027 of NC_048299.1, forward strand.
ATGTTTCCAAGTTCATAGCGAAGAGGCTTCAAAGCATCAATGCGACTCTCCCATCTTGTCTGACTAAGTGGTTTTACAGTTAGAGAATTCACGTGGCGAGTCAGAATCTCCCAATGGCGTGTTGAGTTTGAGGAAAAACACATAAACATATTGCACCAGGTCAAAGAAACTGCTTCCCTCTAAACAGCATCTAGCAGCATCATTGACAACCAATTTCAGAGAATGTGCACTGCAAGGAACGAAAAAGGCCCTAGCATTGATTTCCATCATTCTCCTTTGCACACCATTGTCTTTACCCTTCATATTACTCCCATTATCATAGCCTTGGCCACGTAAGTTTTCAACAGATACTGACATTGTTTCAAGCTCTTGTAGAATAGTTTCAGTCATAAATGCTCCAGTCGTCTCCTTCAGTGGTACGAAACCCAAAAAATGTTCCTTTATGAGCACTTCAACATTATCTTCATCTGCAGACTTTTCCATATCCTCAAAATGAATGTTCTTCGTCATTTGTTCAACATGACTCAATAATACTGGTGTACAGTCCAGTATTATTTAAAAGTATTTTGCAGAATGGGCAGCTTCTACAATTTTCTTTTTAATGGCATTTGCTAGGATTTGAATCAGTTCATTCTGCATATTTTTTCCTAAGTAATGAACCTGTGTTTCATGATCAGTTATTTTACGTGATCCTTCATGACTGGATCAAACAAAGCTGGGTATTCAACAAATTTTAAAAAGTTTCCATTATCTGGAGTGTATAATTTTTCATTTCTATCGCAGCTGCAGAATTCTAAATTTTGCCCACCGAGAACTCTCACTAAAGCAATCAGATGCTCTAATATTTGTTGCCTATATTCTTGTTTTCCCTTGATCACACGTAAATTTTCTTCATCAATAGTTTTTCCTTTTTTCAATCGTAATTCAAGTTCTTTCCAATTTTGAAAACATTCTAAATGTTCTGTACTTCTTTCATGTGAAGAGAGAATTGAAGATATGTTTTTCCAGTCCTTCGAACCATTTTCAGTAAGTGATGTACCAATTGCTTGATTTCTAAACAACTTGCAGCAAAAGCAAAACACGGAGTCCTTCGACACTGAATATTGTAACCAGTTTCGATTAATTTCTTCTCCATTAACGAGTTTCCTCTTGTAATGCTGAGCTGCCTTCATCTAGAAGTAAGTTTCCATCATCTTGAGTTTCCAAATTGCTTTTTTGTGGATGTGAGCTACCCTCATCTCGAAAAAAGAAGAACAGGAGTACTTGTGGCACCTTAGAGACTAACAAATTTATTAGAGCATAAGCTTTCGTGGACTACAGCCCACTTCTCGTATGCATCCGAAGAAGTGGGCTGTAGTCCACGAAAGCTTATGCTCTAATAAATTTGTTAGTCTCTAAGGTGCCACAAGTACTCCTGTTCTTCTTTTTTCGAGATGAGGGTAGCTCACATCCACAAAAAAGCAATTTGGAAACTCAAGATGATGGAAACTTACTTCTAGATGAAGGCAGCTCAGCATTACAAGAGGAAACTCGATCGGCCGTCTGA